>NC_029777.3:19149472-19162017 GCF_000817695.3 Arachis duranensis
CCACAGAGATTGTTGGTATGAAGCAAGCTATGGTCATCTTGTAAATCTCAGTCAGGCGGATAATAAATGGTTATGGAGTTTCTGAATAATAATAATAAATAAATAGAAAATAAAGATAGAAATACTTATGTAGATCATCGATGGGAATTTCAGATAGGCGTATGAAGATGCTGTGCTCCTTCTGAATCTCTGCTTTCCTACTGCCTTCATCCAATCCTTCTTACTCCTTTGCATGGCAAGCTGTATGTAGGGCATCACCGTTGTCAATGGCTACATTCCATCCTCTCAGTGAAAAAGGTCCAAATACTCTGTCACGGCACGGTTAATCATCTGTCAGTTCTCGATCATGCTGGAATAGAATCTATTGATTCTTTTGCGTTTGTCATCACGCCCAACAATCGCGAGTTTGAAGCTCGTCACAATCATTCAATCCTGGAATCCTACTCGGAATACCACAGACAAGGTTTAGACTTTCCGGATTCTCATGAATGCGATCATCAATTCTAGCTTCTACCACAAAGATTTGGATTAAGGAATCCAAGAGATATGCACCCGGTCTAAGGTAGAACGGAAGTGGTTGTCAGTCACACGTTCATAGGTGAGAATGGTGATGAGTGTCACGGATCATCACATTCATCATGTTGAAGTGCAACGAATATCTTAGAACAGGAATAAACTGAATTGAATAGAAAATAGTAGTAATTGCATTAAAACTTGAGATACAGCAGAGCTCCACACCCTTAATCTATGGTGTGTAGAAACTCCACCGTTGAAAATACATAAGTGATGAAGGTTCAGGCATGACCGAATGGCCAGCCCCCAAAACGTGATCACATGATCAAAAATACAATCCAGGATCCAAGATCGGTCAAAAGACACTGAATACAATAGTAAAATATTCTATTTATACTAGACTAGCTACTAGGGTTTACAGAAGTAAGTAATTGATGCAGAAATCCACTTCCAGGGCCCACTTGGTGTGTGCTTGGGCTGAGCTTGAGCTTTATACGTGCAGAGGCTTCTTTTGGAGTTGAACGCCAAGTTGTAACGTGTTTTTGGCGTTCAACTCTGGTTCGTGACATGTTTCTGGCGTTTGACTCCAGAATGCAGCATGGAACTGGTGTTGAGCGCCAGTTTACATCGTCTAATCACGAATAAAGTATAGACTATTATATATTGCTGGAAAGCTCTGGATGTCTACTTTCCAACGTTGTTGAGAGCGCGCCATTTTAAGTTCTATAACTCTAGAAAATCCATTTCGAGTAAAGGAAGGTCAGAATCCAATAGCATCAGCAGTCCTTTGTTAGCTTTTTATCAAAGTTTTGCTTAGGTCCATCAATTTCAGCCAGAAAATACCTGAAATCACAGAAAAACACACAAACTCATAGTAAAGTCCAGAAATGTGAATTTAGCATAAAAACTAATGAAAACATCCCTAAAAGTAGCTAGATTATACTAAAAACTATCTAAAAATAATGCCAAAAAGCGTATAAATTATCCGCCCATCAATACCTAATTGCCAAACCAAATGTTTTCAAACCCAATTTTCCCACACTAATATTATGCACACTTTCACCAGTCTAAGCTAACCAAGGATTCAAATTAAGGACATTCATTATTTTCCACTTAAAGTTAATGATTTGTTAAAATAAAAAACAAATGAGGTTAAATAGGCTCAACATTGGTTTGCAAAGGATGATGAAAGGGTAAGGCCATTTGGGTATGTGAGGTTTAGTGAAACAAAGGCCTCAATCACAAAAATGCATGCATACATTGAATAATGGACATATAGAATCAAGCAAGACAAAGATCGCAATCTTAGAGAGAACAACACACATCAAAACAAAATATTGGTTGATAAGATGCAACCAATCAAATAGGTTCAAAATCTCACTAGGCTTGTGTGTTCTAGCTCTAAAAACATGTTATAAAATTAATTTCTTCAAGCAAGTTCAACAAAATTTTTTATTTAACTTGGTGGAATGCCCTAAAACAATTTTCTTAGAAAAGAAGTCATCACTTCAACCAAGTAGTCCTAGCACAAATATAGGTAGAATATGTACAAACTCTAACTATCATGTAATCTATCATGCAACAACTAACTACAAAAAGCAAATTATACTAACTAACAAAAAATAATTACTATTTAGGTGTTGGAAAGAGGAGTTATTACCCACGAAAGTCGGTTACCGACCTCCCCACACTTAAATATTGCACCGTCTTCGGTGCATTCATAGATGAACAAGGAGGTACGGAATCACCACTTTCAATGACCTAAGGATGGTGTGACAGGGGCGCCTCCATGTCCACCTCTCGATTGCATTTTTTCGCCAAAATTCAAAGTGGACTCTGAAGTGTCGGTCCTTCCAAAGGGTGGGTAGATGGCTGTGGTGCTTCTGGTGATGTTGATGATGATGAAATTGCCGGTTGGCTACCTTCTTAGGAGCCTGCTCCTATTCTTTCTTGGTGACCTTCCTAAAAAGGAGGAGAAGGGAGAAACATTAATATAAGAGAGAAAGATATGAAATTAAGAAGGTGCAAATGAGAAAGAATGCCAAATAAGAATAAGGTAAATCAAGTACATGGTAGTTACGACATGTAAGTGAGAAATCAACTCAAGCATTGAGGCATATCATTGGCACTCGATGCATGAGTCAAGAAAGCGCATAAGTGTAGACCAAGAAAAAGCAACTCAAGCATCAAAATTGATAAAGATGAACCCATGCAAGAATAGTGAAGACATGAGAGAAATTTGAATTTAGAAGAACTCCAAATCAATAAAGCACAAAAAGAATAATATGGAGTTAAATCACTAATTCATGCATGATTTCAAAAGAATAGCAATCCATGAACAATAAGAATTAATCAAGAAAAAGAGTATAAAATCAAAGCAATGCTTAAAGAATGCAAGTTTTGTGAAAAAGAAGCAAGGAGATAGAAGAATTAAACAAAATTGAGGCAAAGTCTCATTGTTTTTTTTTTCACAAGCATTTGGTGTGTATGGTAGGAATCAACAAGCAAATTGATAAAATCAAGTATATAGCACACTCAAAATGAAAGGAAACAATCATAACATCATCAAACAAGACAAAACAAAGTATGAAGCATCAAGACTATCCATCAAATTCACAAAAATTGAATGTGGGAATCCAACACTAATGTGAAAATAACAAGTTTAGAAAATAAAGAAGAACTACTACAAATAGCAAAACTAAATTGTAATCAACAAGAACAAAGGTAATCAAGTACTATAATCAAAAGAAAAGTAGAAAGTAAGAGAAGTTGAGAAGTAAAACCTTAAAGAGAGGTAAGAGAAGAAATGGAGAAATGTAAGTGAGAAATTGGTGGACGAAATTGTGATCATTAACAATGGCTCCAAAGACTTGGTGCTCTCAAACGTGAATCACACTTTGTCACAACTCCGCACAACTAACCAGCAAGTGTACTGGGTCGTCCAAGTAATAAACCTTACGTAAGTAAGGGTCGATCCCACAGAGAGTGTTGGTATGAAGCAAGCTATGGTCATCTTGTAAATCCCAGTCAGGCGGATTCAACTGTGTTAAGAAATTATAGTATACGCGAAGGAATAAAATAGGATAGAGATACTTATGTAAATTAATGGTGGAAATTTCAGACAAGCGCATGGAGATGTTTGTGCCTTCTGAATCTCTGCTTTCCTACTATTTTCCTTCAATCCTTCTTACTCCTTTCCATGGCAAGCTGTATGTAGGGCATCACCATTGTCAATGGCTACATCCTATCCTCTTAGTGAAAATGGTCCAAACGCTCTGTCACAGCACGGCTAATCATCTGTCGGTTCTCGATCATGTTGGAATAGAATCCCTTTATTCTTTTGCATTTGTCATCATGCCCAGCAATCGCGAGTTTGAAGCTCGTCACAGTCATTCAATTCCGGAATCCTACTTGGAATACCACAGACAAGGTTAGACTTTCCGGATTCCCATGAATGCCTCCATCAATTCTAGCTTATACCACGAAGATTCTGATTAAGGAATCCAAGAGATATGTGCCCGGTCTAAGGTAGAACGGAAGTGGTTATCAGTCACGCGTTCATAGGTGAGAATGATAATGAGTGTCACGGATCATCACATTCATCATGTTGAAGTGCAACGAATATCTTGGAATAGGAATAAGTTGAATTGATTAGAAAATAGTAGTAATTGCATTGAAACTTGAGGTACAGCAGAGCTCCACACCCTTAATCTATGGTGTGTAGAAACTCTACCGTTGAAAATACATAAGTGATGAAGGTTCAGGCATGGCCGAATGGCCAGCCCCCAAAACGTGATCAATAGTCTCCTAAGATGAGTAATAAAATAAAACTGAGACCAAAGATGTCTAATAAAATAGTAAAATGTTCTATTTATACTAAACTAGCTACTAGAGTTTACAAAAATAAGTAATTGATGCATAAATCCACTTCCAGGGCCCACTTGGTGTGTGCTTGGGCTGAGCTTGATCTATCCATGAGCTGAGGCTTCTCTTGGAGTTGAACGCTAAGTTGTAACGTGTTTTGGGCGTTCAACTCTGGTTCGTGACATGTTTTTGGCGTTTGACTCCAGAATGAAGCATGGAACTGGCGTTGAGCGTCAGTTTACGTCATCTAATTACGAATAAAGTATGGACTATTATATATTGTTGGAAAGATCTGGATGTCTACTTTCCAACGCCATTGAGAGCGCGCCATTTGAAGTTCTATAACTCCAGAAAATCCATTTTGAGTGCAGGGAGGTCAGATTCCAACAGCATCAGCAGTCATTTGTCAGCCTCCTATCAGAGTTTTGCTTAGGTCCATCAATTTCAGCCAGAAAATACCTGAAATCACAGAAAAACACACAAACTCATAGTAAAGTCCAGAAATGTGAATTTAACATAAAAACCAATGGAAACATCCCTAAAAGTAACTAGATCACACTAAAAACTACCTAAAAATAATTCCAAAAAGCGTATAAATTATCCGCTCATCACAACACCAAACTTAAATTGTTGCTTGTCCCCAAGCAACTGAAAATCAATTAGGATAAAAAGAAGAGAATATACTATAATTCCCAAAATATCAATGAATATTAGTTCTAATTAGATGAGCGGGACTTGTAGCTTTTTGCTTCTGAACAGTTTTGGCATCTCACTTTTTCCTTTGAAGTTTAGAATGATTGGTGATGCGTGAGCATCTTATCTATCTTTTCCTAGTGAATTTGCATCTAAATTGTTTAGTTTAATTTAGAATTAATTATATTTTAGCCACTATGGATGCTATTTTGAGTTTTGTGCAATTTTATTTATTTTAGGTAGCATTCAGAGGAATTTGATGAAGTTTCTGCAGAGAAGAAGAAGAAACCAAAGAGATGACCATCGAAGACCGACACGGACGCATGGCTCACGCGACCGCGCGGAATGGAGAAATCGCAATGACGCGATCGCGTGCCTGACACGAACGCATGGACTGGAATCTGCACAAATGACGCAAGCGTGTGGACGACTCGGACGCGTCACATGCGCGATCTGTAAAAATACAAATGACGCTGGGGGCGAATTATGAGCTGTTTTAACCCAGTTTCCAGCCCAGAAAACACAGATTAAAAGCTGCAGAATGGACAAATCAAGTGGTCCCTACCCATCAATTGAAGATATGTTAATTAATTCAAATTTAAATTCAAATCTTATCTTTTAGGAAAAGATATTATCTTAATTTTAGATATTAGATTTTTTAATTAATTAGGATTAGTTATAAATAGGAACTCTGTACATTTAAACAAGGACATATAGATTGTTACCAGAACCTTTATTTTTCTTCTCTGAACCATGAGCAACTAATCCTCCATTGTTAAGGTTAGGAACTCTGTCTATTTGTAATGGATTAATTCGTTTGATCTTTCTAATTTATTCCGTGCTTTGATTTATATTTCAATAATTATTTTCGCTTTTTAATTTAATGAATATTGGGTGGAACGGAAGTATGACCCATGTTCTAATTGAGTTCTTGTAAAACTTGGAAAAGCTCTTTACTTGAACAACAGCTTGGAAACATATTATCCTAAATTTTAATTATTTGGATTTATTGGGATACGTGACATATAATCCCCTTATTTTTGGGTAATTAGAATTTTTGTGGCATATAAACTGAAAATTGATATTTACCCTCTAATTGGAAGTAACTGACCAAGGAATTGGCAGTTAATAAATTTTAGAAGAGACTAGGAAGGTCTAAGGAATTAGGGCCTAGTCATATATAGTTTGCCATGAAATTATATCTTGCATGATTAAATTAGTTAGTAATAAAAATTAATCCGGAAAAATAGATAACTCTGAAACCTTAACTATCTTCTCATTATATTATTCCCAACTTATTTATTTGTCTGTGTCTAATGCTCTTTGAATACCCAAAACACTCTTTTCTACTTGCCTGACTAATCCTATCGACACTATTGTTGCTTGATCCATCAATCCTCGTGGGATCGACCCTTACTCACGTAAGGTATTACTTGGTACGACCTGGTGCACTTGTCGGTTAGTAAGTGTGGGTTATAAATTCCGCACCAAGTTTTTGGCGCCGTTGCCGGGGATTGATTGTGATTGACAACTATTAGTTGTTTGATTACTTAGATTAGGCATTTTAATTTTTATTTTAATTAAATTTTGCTTTTAAATTTTCAATATATATATATATATAATATTTTTGAAAATAAAAAAAAATAACACCAATATTTTTCTTAATTTCTGAAATTAAGTTTGGTGTTACCTATTTATTATTTTCCTTCTATTTATTTTATTCAATATTTTTATCTCTTTACACAGGTTACCTCACTGGGAATTCTCTGCACTCTGACGTAGAGATTCCCATTCTTTCTTGTTTTCTGGTCGTTTATGCGCAGGAACAGAGACAAAGAACATCTCTTAGACTTTGATCCTGAACCTGAAAGGACTTTCAGGCGGGGTTTACAACAAGAAAGACTTTACAAGGCTACAGAATCCACTATGGATCCCAATAATAATGCTAATGTCAATATGGCAAATCCGAATGGAGATGATCAACAAAGGAGAGTGCTCGGCTCTTATTCTGTCCCTACTGCGGATCTTTATGGAAAAAGCATTGTGGTACCCCTATTGGTGTGAACAACTTTGAGTTGAAGCCTCAACTGGTCATCCTAGTGCAACAAAACTGTCAGTATCATGGCCTTCCCCACGAGGACCCAAATCAGTTTATTTCTAGTTTTTTGCAAATTTGTGACACCGTGAAAACAAATGGAGTAAACCCAGAGGTGTACAAACTCATGCTCTTCCCGTTTGCTCTGAGGGATGGAGCAAAACTATGGCTAGATTCTCAACCAAAGGATAGTTTGGATACTTGGAACAAGGTGGTTACTGAGTTTCTCACAAAATTTTTCCCACCAAAGAAGCTGACTAAGCTTAGGATGGAGGTTCAGACCTTCAGACAGAAGGATGGTGAGACTCTGTATGAAGCTTGGGAGAGATACAAGCTACTGACTAGGCAATGCCCTCCAGACATGTTCTCTAAATGGACACAAATAGACATATTTTATGAAGGCTTGGGTGAAATGTCCAAAATGTGCTTAGATAATTCTGCAGGAGGTTCATTGCACAAGAAGAAGACACCGGAGGAGACTATTGAGCTTATTGAATTAGTTGCTAGCAACCAATATTTATATTCCTCTAACAGGAATCCTATGAACTCTGAGGCTCCTCAGAAGAAGGGTATCATGGAAGTGGAAACTCTTAATGCTATTCTTGCTCAGAACAAGCTTATGTCTCATCAAATAAATCTTCTTACTCAACAGATGGGTGGCATGCAAGTCTCAACTATCAACACCCGAAATTCCCCTCAAGAAGCCTCATATGACATGACAGGTAATTTTGTGCAGAATGATAACTATGATTATACTCAAGCCTCTTCTGAACAGGTCAATTACATGGGGAGTGCTACTAGAAATCCCAACAATGATCCCTATTCTCAGACATACAATCAAGGTTGGAGAAATCACCCAAATTTTGGATGGAGAGGCCAACCTCAGAGACCTCAAAATTTCAACAATAATTCTCAAGGAGGCTTCCAACAGAATAATTACAATAACCGCCAACCTCAACCTCAGCAGGCCAACTCTAAATCCAAGGAAGATTCGAATTGGGAGATGATGAGGAGTTTTACGCAGGAAACAAGAGCCTCCATCAGAAACCTGGAAGTGCAAATGGGCCAGCTAAGCAAGCAAGTACCTGAAAGGTATGCCAGTATATTTCCAAGTGATACAGTGGTAAACCCAAGAGAAGACTGCAAGGTGATTCAATTGAGAAGTGGTAAAACAGCTGGCTCTGAGACAAGGGCTAATGAAGAGCTAGTTGAAAAGAAAGCTCCAGAGGAGAAAAAGGAAGAAGTGGAGCACGCCCCTACAAAGCGTGCAGACAACCCATTCCCTGACTCTCTAGACACATATCCTACATTATCAAAGGCTCCTGAATACAAGCCAAAAATGCCATATCCTCAGAGACTTCAGAAGGCTTCCAAGGAAAAATAGTTCTCTAATTTTTTAGATGTGTTCAAGAAGCTACAGATCAACATTCCCTTTGCAGAGGCTCTGAAGCAAATGCCTCTCTATGCTAAATTTATGAAAGAATTGTTATGAGAAAATGTCAGACCTAGGGTGCTTTGTCATTCCTTGCACCATTGGAGATGTCACCATTCAGAGAGCCTTATGTGACCTTGGAGCCAGCATCAATCTCATGCCACTTTCAGTGATGAAAAAGCTTCAAATTGAGGAGGTAAAACCCACTCGTATTTTTCTTCAACTTGCTAACCTTTCTATTAAATTACTTGTGGGTGTTGTTGAAGATTTACTTGTTAAAGTAGGACCATTCATCTTTCCTGTTGATTTTGTTATATTAGACATGGAAGAGGAGGTAAAATCCTCTATTATACTTGGTAGACCCTTTTTAGCTATAGGTATAGCTTTGATTGATGTACAAAACGATGAATTGACTCTGAGAGTCAATGAAGAACAGGTGGTCCTTCATGTTTTTGAAGCTCTCAAGCACCCTAATGATTCTGAAGGGTGTATGAAAATAGATATTATTGAACCACTTGTTCAAGAGGTACTGAAAGCTGAGGTGCTGGATGACATTCTGGATCCTATCTCTGAATATGAATTAGTTGAAATTGATAAATCACTACCCCAGAAGGCTATGGTCTACACGCCTAAAGCAGAGGAGGAAGTCCCCAAGCTTGAGCTCAAATCCTTATATCCTTCTCTGAAATATGTGTTCTTAGGTGAGAATGACTCATATCCAGTAATTATTAGCTCTTCCCTGAAGCCTGAAGAGGAAGAGGCACTTATTTCAGTGCTCAAGAGCCATAAAACAGCTCTTGGGTGGATCATTAGTGACTTAAAGGGGATTAGTCCAACCAAGTGTATGCACAAGATTCTCCTTGAAGATGATGCTAAACCAGTCGTGCAACCACAAAGGAGACTCAATCCAACCATGAAAGAGGTGGTCCAAAAAGAGGTAATGAAACTATGGGAAGCAGGAATTATTTATTCTATTTCTGACAGTCCTTGGGTAAGTCCTGTGCAGGTAGTCCCCAAGAAAGGAGGGATGACAGTGATTAAGAATGAAAAAGAATGAGCTTATTCCCACACGAACCATCACAGGATGGAGAATGTGTATAGACTACAGGAGGCTCAACACTGCTACAAGGAAGGATCATTTCCCCTACCTTTTATTGATCAGATGCTTGAGAGGTGATGAGCGGATAATTTATACGCTTTTTGGCATTGTTTTTAGTATGTTTTTAGTATGTTCTAGTTAGTTTTTAGTATATTTTTATTAGTTTTTAGTTAAAATTCACTTTTCTGGACTTTAGTATGAGTTTGTGTGTTTTTTTGTGATTTCAGGTATTTTCTGGCTGAAATTGAGGGACCTGAGCAAAAATCTGATTCAGAGGCTGAAAAGGATTGCATATGCTGTTGGATTCTGACCTCCCTGCACTCGAAGTAGATTTTCTGGGGCTACAGAATCCCAATTGGTGCGCTCTCAATTGCGTTGGAAAGTAGACATCTTGGGCTTTCCAAAAATGTATAATAGTCCATACTTTGCTTGAGATTTGATGACCCAAACCGGCATTCCAAATCAGCTCAAGAATTCTAGCGTTTAACGCCGGAACTGGCACAAGAATGGGAGTTAAACGCCCAAACTGGCACAAAAGCTGGCGTTTAACTCCAAGAAGAGTCTCTACACGAAAATGCTTCAATGCTCAGCCCAAGCACACACCAAGTTGTCCCGGAAGTGGATTTTTATATCATTTACTCATCTTTGTAAACCCTAAGCTACTAGTTCTCTACAAATAGGACCTTTTGCTATTGTATTAGACATCGGGGTAGCTATCTTTGAGTAGTCTTATGCTATCTTAGATCATGGGGGCTGGCCTCTCGGCCATGCCTAGACATTGTTCTTATGTATTTTCAACGGTGGAGTTTCTACACACCATAGATTAAGGTGTGGAGCTCTGCTGTACCTCGAGTATTAATGCAATTACTATTGTTCTTCTATTCAATTCAACTTATTCTTGTTATAAGATATTCATTAGCACCCAAGAACATGATGAATGTGATGATTATGTGACGCTCATCATCATTCTCACTTATGAACGCGTGCCTGACAACCACTTCCGTTCTACAAGCAAACAAGGCTTGAATGTTTATCTCTTGGATTTCTTAATTGGAATCTTCGTGGTATAAGCTAGAATTGATGGTGGCATTCAAGAGAATCCGGAAGGTCTAAACCTTATCTATGGTATTCTGAGTAGGATTCAAGGATTGAATGACTGTGACGAGCTTCAAACTCGCGATTGTGGGGCGTTAGTGACAGACGCAAAAGAATCACTGGATTCTATTCCGACATGATCGAGAACCGACAGCTGAATAGCCGTGCTGTGACAGAGCGCGTTGAACATTTTCACTGAGAGGACGGGATTATAGCCATTGACAACGGTGATGCCTAACATATAGCTTGCCATGGAAAGGAGTAAGAAGGATTAGATGAAGACAGTAGGAAAGCAGAGAGACGGAAGGGACAAAGCATCTCCATACGCTTATCTAAAATTCTCACCAATGAATTACATAAGTATCTTTATCTTTATTTTATGCTTTATTCATAAATCATTTATAACCAATTGAATCTGCCTGACTGAGATTTACAAGATGACCATAGCTTGCTTCATACCAACAATCTCCGTGGGATCGACCCTTACTCGCGTAAGGTTTATTACTTGGACGACCCAGTGCACTTGCTGGTTAGTTGTGCGAAGTTGTGATAAAGAGTTGAGATTGCAATTGAGCGTACCATGTTGATGGCACCATTGATGATCATAATTTCGTGCACCAAGAGGTTAGCTGGTCATGCATTTTATTGTTTTCTAGATGGATATTCTGGATATAATCAAATTACAGTGGACCCCCAAGATCAAGAGAAGACAGCATTCACATGCCCCTTTGGAGTATTTGCCTACAGAAGAATGCCTTTTGGACTTTGCAATGCTCCGGTAACTTTTCAGAGGTGTATGCTTTCAATTTTTTCTGATATGGTTGAAAAGTTTATTGAGGTATTTATGGATGACTTTTCTGTTTTTGGTAATTCTTTTGAATCCTGCCTTAATGATTTATCTCTTGTTTTGAAACGGTGTCAAGAATCAAACCTTGTTTTAAACTGGGAAAAATGTCATTTTATGGTTACAGAAGGTATTGTTCTTGGACACCGGATTTCAAGTAAGGGGATTGAGGTTGATAGAGCAAAGGTGGAGGTAATTGAAAAATTACCACCACCTACTAATGTTAAAGCAGTCAGGAGTTTCTTGGGTCATGCAGGATTTTATAGAAGATTTATAAAGGATTTTTCTAAAATTACTAAACCTCTAAGCAACCTCTTGGTTGCTAATGTTCCTTTTGTCTTTGATTTTTATTGTTTGCATGCTTTTGAAACTCTAAAAGCAAAATTTACCTCTGCTCCCATTATAGCTCCCCCTGACTGAGATCTACCATTTGAATTAATGTGTGATGCTAGTGACTTTGCTATAGGAGCTGTTTTAGGACAGAGGCATGGTAAGCTTGTACATGTCATTTACTATGCCAATCGTGTGTTGAATGATGCCCAAAAGAATTACACAACTACAGAAAAGGAATTATTAGCTGTTGTGTATGTTGTTGATAAGTTTAGGTCCTATTTACTTGGTTCTAAGGTTATTATTTATACTAATCATGATGCTTTGAAGTACCTTCTAACCAAATAGGATTCTAAACCAAGATTAATCATATGGGTGTTGCTCCTTCAGGAGTTTGATATTGAGATAAAAGACAGGAAAGGGTTGATGAGCGGATAATTTGTACGCTTTTTGGCATTGTTTTTAGTATGTTTTTAGTATGTTTGAGTTAGTTTTTAGTATATTTTTATTAGTTTTTAGTTAAAATTCACTTTTCTGGACTTTACTATGAGTTTGTGTGTTTTTCTGTGATTTCAGGTAT
>NC_029777.3:19162052-19162675 GCF_000817695.3 Arachis duranensis
TCCCTGCACTCGAAGTGGATTTTCTGGAGCTACAGAAGCCCAATTGGCGCGCTCTCAATGGCGTTGGAAAGTATACATCCTTGGTTTTCCAGCAATATATGATAGTTCATACTTTGCCCAAGATTTGATGGCCCAAACCGGCGTTCAAAGTCACCCTCAGAATTCCCAGCGTTAAACGCTGGAACTGGCACAAGAATGGGAGTTAAACGCCCAAACTGGCATAAAAGCTGGCGTTTAACTCCAAGAAGAGTCTTTACACGAAAATGCTTCAATGCTCAGCCCAAGCACACACCAAGTGGGCCTGGAAGTGGATTTTTATGTCATTTACTCATCTCTGTAAACCCTAGGCTACTAGTTCTCTATAAGTAGGACCTTTTACTATTGTATTTTCATCTTAGTTCTTCTGGTTCCCTCTCTGGGGCCGAAGCCAATGATCACACTATCACTCATGTATTTTCAACGGTGGAGTTTCTACACACCATAGATTAAGGTGTGGAGCTCTGCTGTACCTCGAGTATTAATGCAATTACTATTGTTTTTCTATTCAATTCCGCTTGTTCTTGTTCTAAGATATCACTTGTTCTTCAACTTGATGAATGTGATGATCCGTGACACTCATCATC
>NC_029777.3:19162816-19163032 GCF_000817695.3 Arachis duranensis
GAAGGTCTAAACCTTGTCTGTGGTATTCTGAGTAGGATTCAATGATTGAATGACTGTGACGAGCTTCAAACTCCTGAGGGATGGGCATTAGTGACAGACGCAAAAGAATCACTGGATTCTATTCCGACCTGATCGAGAACCGACAGATGATTACCCATGCTGTGACAGAGCATAGGCAACGTTTTCACTGAGAGGATGGGAGGTAGCCATTGACAA
>NC_029777.3:19163101-19166441 GCF_000817695.3 Arachis duranensis
CCATTTGAGTTTGCCTGACTAAGATTTACAAGGTGACCATAGCTTGCTTCATACCAACAATCTTTGTGGGATCGACCCTTACTCGCATAAGGTTTATTACTTGGACGACCCAGTACACTTGCTGGTTAGTTGTGCGAAGTTATGTTTATGCCATGGTATTGAACACCAAGTTTTTGGGTTCATCACCGGAGATTAATTGAGTTGTGAAAAGTATTGATCACAATTTCGTGCACCAAGTTTTTGGCGCCGTTGCCGGGGATTATTGAGTTTGGACAACTGACGGTTCATCTTGTTGCTTAGAGTAGGTATTTTTCTTCAGAGTTCTTAAGAATGAATTCTAGTGTTTCAAAGTGATGTTCTTATCATCACCAAAGCTGATTGATTCTCATCAATCTAGCTCTTGAATGCAATGTTCTGCTGAAGCTTGGCTAGCCATGTCTAATTTCTTTAGACTGAAGCTTTAGACTAACATTGCATGATTCCTGGAATTCTCATTAAGAATTTTGATACCTTTATTTTCTTTTCCACTTAATTTTCGAAAAAGCACAAAAAAATTACAAAATCATAAAAACCAAAAAATATTTTATGTTTCTTGATTGAGTCTAGAGTCTCATTTTAAGTTTGGTGTCAATTGCATGTTTCTGTTCTTCTTGCATTCATGCATGTGTCTTCATTAATCTTCAAGTTGTTCTTGATGATTTCATTGCTCTGATCTTTGAATTCTATTGACTTGAGTGTTTATATGTCTCATATGCATTCTCATTTTGTCAATGTCAGTAGTATACAAACTGCTAAGTTTGGTGTCTTGCATGCATTGTTATTTGATTTTAGTTGCATTTTGATTATTCCTCATTATTAAAAATCCAAAAATATTTTTAATTTGTGTCTTTTCAAGTCAATAACATAGAGAATTGAAGATTCAGAACATACTGCAGAGGAATTACACAGAAAGAGCTGGGCGTTCAAAACGCCCAGTGAAGAAGGGCAAACTGGCGTTTAAACGCCAGCCAGGGTGCCTGGCTGGGCATTTAACGCCCAAAAGGGTAGAGTTTTGGGCGTTAAACGCCAGAATGTGCACCATTCTGGGCGTTTAACACCAGGATGGCACAAGAGGGAAGATTTTGTTTTTAATACAATTTTTTTTAAGTTTCCAAAATTTTTCAAAATTAAATCTTTTTCAAATCAAATCCTTTCAATCAAATCTTTTTCAAAATCAATTTCTTTCTATTTTTAAGGATACTTGCTATCAATTAATGATTTGATTCAACATTTCAAGTATGTTGCCTTTTCTGTTGAGAAATGTTTAATGTTTGAATCATATCTTTTCTTAATAGCCAAGTCATTAATTTTCAAAATCAAATCTTTTTAAAATATTTTTCAAATCATATCTTCTCAATCACATCTTTTTAAAACCAATCATATCTTCTTAACCACATCTTTTTCAAAATAGTTTTCAATCAAATCTTTTTCAAAAATCACTTAATTTCTTTTCCACTCTTGGTTTTCGAAAATCAATTAATGTTTTTCAAAATGTTTTCAAAATCTTTTACTTAATTTTCGAAAATTACTTCCCCTCTTCTCACATCCTTCTATTTATGGACTAACACTATTCCTTAATGCACAATTCGAACTCCATCTTCTTTGATAAGTTCGAATTTTCTACTTCTGCCTTCCATTTTTCTTTTCCTCTGACACCTCAAGGATTCTCCATACTGTGACATAGAGGATTCCATATTTTCTTGTTCTCTTCTCTTGCATATGAGCAGGAGCAAAGACAAAAGCATTTTTGTTGAGGCTGATCCTGAACCTGAAAGGACCTTAAAGCGAAAGCTAAAAGAAGCTAAGGCACAATTCTCTGTAGAGGACCTAACAGAAATCTTCAAAGAAGAAGAACCCATGGCAGCCGAAAACAACAACAATGCCAACAATGCAAGGAAGGTGCTGGGTGACTTTACTGCACCTACTCCCGACTTCTATGGGAGAAGCATCTCTATCCCTACCATTGGAGCAAACAACTTCGAGCTTAAGCCTCAATTAGTTTCTCTAATGCAACGGAATTGCAAGTTTCATGGACTTCCATTGGAAGATCCTCATCAGTTCTTAGCTGAGTTCTTGCAAATCTGTGACACTGTCAAGACTAATGGGGTTGACCCTGAGGTCTACAGACTTATGCTATTCCCTTTTGCTGTAAGAGACATAGCTAGAATATGGTTGGACTCACAACCTAAAGAAAGCCTGAACTCTTGGGAAAAGCTAGTCAATGCCTCTTGGCAAAGTTCTTTCCACCTCAAAAATTGAGTAAGCTTAGAGTGGAAGTCCAAACCTTCAGACAGAAGGAAGGAGAATCCCTCTATGAAGATTGGGAAAGATACAAATAATTATTCAGAAAGTGTCCCTCTGACATGCTTTCTGAATGGAGCATCATAGGTATTTTCTATGATGGTCTGTCTGAACTGTCCAAGATGTCTTTGGATAGCTCTGCTGGAGGATCTCTTCATCTGAAGAAGACGCCTACAGAAGCTCAAGAACTAATTGAAATGGTTGCAAATAACTAATTCATGTACACTTCTAAAAGAAATCCTGTGAACAATGGGACAAGTCAGAAGAAAGGAGTTCTTGAGATTGATACTCTGAATGCCATATTGGCTCAGAACAAAATATTGACTCAGCAAGTCAATATGATTTCTCAAAGTCTGTCTGGAATGAAAAATACACCAGGCAGTACTAAGGAAGCTTCATCTGAAGAAGAAGCTTATGATCCTGAGAACCCTTCAATGGAAGAGGTGAATTACATGGGAGAATCCTATGGAAACACCTATAATCCTTCATGGAGAAATCATCCAAATCTCTCATGGAAGGATCAATAGAGACCTCAAAAAGGTTTCAACAACAATAATGGTAGAAGAAACAGGTTTAGCAATGGCAAGCCTTTTCCATAATCTTCTCAGCAACAGATAGAGAATTCTAAGCAGAACACCTCTGACTTAGCAACCATGGTCTCTGATCTAATCAAAACCACTCAAAGTTTCATGACTGAAACAAGGTCCTCCATTAGAAACTTGGAGGCACAAGAGGGTCAGCTGAGCAAGAAAATTACTGAACTCCCTCCTAGTACTCTTCCAAGCAATACAGAAGAAAATCCAAAAGCGGAGTGCAAAGCCATCAACATGGCCGAATTTGGAGAGGAGGAAGAGGTAGTGAACGCCACTGAGGAAGACCTCAATGGACGTCCACTGGCCTCCAATGAGTTCCCCAATGAGGAACCATGGGAATCTGAGGCTCAAAATGAGACCATAGAGATCCCATTGGACTTACTTCTGCCATTCATGGGCTCTGATGA
>NC_029777.3:19168175-19168558 GCF_000817695.3 Arachis duranensis
CCATGATGCAAGGAGATGAACATCCTTACACTAGAAGGGTCAACTTTGATCAAAGGTTGGACCAAGTCCTCACAGTCATTTGTGAAGAGGGCGCCCAATGGAAGAGAGATTCAAGAGGAAAGCCGGTTCAATTGAGAAGGCATGATCTCAAGCCTGTGGCTAGGGGATGGTTGGAGTTTATCCAACGCTCAATCATTCCCACTAGCAACCGGTCCGAAGTTACTCTAGACCGGGCTATCATGATTCATAGCATCATGGTTGGAGAAGAAATAGAAGTTCATGAGGTTATATCCCAAGAACTTTATAAGGTGGCGGACAAGTCCTCTACCTTGGCAAGGTTAGCCTTTCCTCATCTCATTTGTCACCTCTGTTATTCAGTCAGA
>NC_029777.3:19168753-19169751 GCF_000817695.3 Arachis duranensis
ATTGAGTTCCAACATGGGACAACTAAGGGTGGAGCACCAAGAACACTCTGTCCTCCTCCATGAAATTAGAGAAGATCAAAGAATCTTGAGAGAGGAGCAACAAAGATAAGGAAGAGACATTGAGGAGCTCAAGCACTCCATAGGATCTTCAAGAGGAAGAACAAGCCGCCATCACTAAGGTGGACCCGTTCTTTAATTTCCTTGTTCTTTATTTTTTTGTTTTTCAAAAATTATGCTTATATTTATCTATGTTTGTGTCTTTTGATCATTAGTGTCTTAGTGTCTATGCCTTAAAGTTATGAATGTCCTATGAATCCATCACCTTTCTTGAATGAAAAATGTTCTTAATTGAAAAAGAAAAGAATTGCATGAATTTTGGATTTTATAACAGTTTAATTATTTTGATGTGGTGGCAATACTTTTGTTTTCTGAATGTATGCTTAAACAGTGCATATGTATCTTGAATTTGTGGTTCATGAATGTTGGCTCTTGAAAGAATGATGAAAAAGGAGACATGTTACTGAGGATCTGAAAAATCATAAAAATGATTTTTGAAGCAAGAAAAAGCAGTGAATAATAAAAAAAACGAAAAAAAAAGAGAAAAAGAAAGAAAAAGAAAGAAATAAAGTTGTGATCCAAGGCAAAAAGAGTGTGCTTAAGAACCCTGGACACCTCTAGTTGGGGACTCCAGCAAAGCTGAGTCACAATCTGAAAAGGTTCACCCAATTATGTGTCTGTGGTATGTATGTATCCGGTGGTAATACTGGAAGACAGAGTGCTTTGGGCGACGGCCAAGACTCAATAAGTAGCTGTGTTCAAGAATCATCATATTTAACTAAGAGAATCAATGACACTATCTGGATTCTGAGTTCCTAAAGAAGCCAATCATTCTGAATTTCAAAGGATAGAGTGAGATGCCAAAACTGTTCAGAGGCAAAAAGCTAAAAGCCCCGCTCATCTAATTAATACTGATCTTCATAGATGTTTTTGGAATTCAT
>NC_029777.3:19170528-19180155 GCF_000817695.3 Arachis duranensis
GCTAGAACTGATGGTGGCATTCAAGAGAATCCGGAAGGTCTAAACCTTGTCTGTGGTATTCTGAGTAGGATTCAATGATTGAATGACTGTGACGAGCTTCAAACTCCTGAGGGCTGGGCGTTAGTGACAGACGCAAAAGAATCACTGGATTCTATTCGGACCTGATTGAGAACCGACAGATGGATAGCCATGCCGTGACATGGTGCATTGAACATTTCCACTGAGAGGATGGGAGGTAGCCACTGACAATGGTGAAACCCTTGCATACAGCTTGCCATGGAAAGGAGTAAGAAGGATTGGATGAAGACAGTAGGAAAGCAGAGAGACGGAAGGGACCAAGCATCTTCATACGCTTATCTGAAATTCCCACCAATGAATTGCATAAGTATCTCTATCTTTATCTTGATGTTTTATTCGTATATCACCCATACCCATTTGAGTTTACCTGACTAAGATTTACAAGGTGACCATAGCTTGCTTCATACCAACAATCTCTGTGGGATCGACCCTTACTCGCGTAAGGTTTATTACTTGGATGACCCAGTACACTTGCTGGTTAGTTGTGCGAAGTTGTGTTTATGCCATGGTATTGAACACCAAGTTTTTGGGTTCATCACCGGAGATTAATTGAGTTGTGAAAAGTATTGATCACAATTTCGTGCACCAAGGGTCAGAGAATCAAGTAGCCATCCATCTTTCCAGAATTGAGCCTGAAGCAGGAGTACAACCACCCACAGCTGTGACTGAGACATTTCCAGATGAGCAGTTGTTCCTCATTCAGCAGGCACCATGGTTTGCAGACATTACAAACTATAAAGCCATGAATTTTATCCCAAGGGAGTACAGTAGGCAACAAGTGAAGAAGCTATTGACTGATGCAAAGTACTTCATTTGGGAAGAACCATACCTTTTTAAAAGGTGCTCGGATGGAATAATCCGGAGATGTGTCCCGGATGAGGAAAAGCAGTAGATTCTTTGGCACTGTCATGGGTCTGATTATGGAGGCCACTTTGGTGGTGAAAGGACAGCTACAAAAGTCCTTCAGAGCGGGTTTTACTGGCCGACTTTCTTTAAAGACTCAAGAGCATTTGTGAAGCACTGTGGTAGATGTGAAAAAGCTACAAATCTCCCTGCAAACCATGAAATGCCACAGCAGGGGATTCTTGAGGTTGAGTTGTTTGATATGTGGGGTATTGATTTCATGGGACCTTTCCCACCCTCACATTCAAACAACTATATTCTAGTGGCAGTTGACTATGTGTCTAAGTGGGTGGAAGCCGTAGCTTTGCTCACCAATGATGCCAAAGTGGTAATGAGCTTTCTTCAAAGATATATCTTTAGCCGGATTGGTGTCCCAAGGACACTCATTAGTGATGGAGGAAGCCATTTCTGCAACAGACAGTTGGACACTCTTCTGCAGAGATATGGAGTCCATCATAAAGTGGCAACCCCTTATGACCCTCAGACAAGTGGACAGATTGAACTTTCCAACAGGGAACTTAAGAGGATTCTAGAGAAGACCGTCAGTGTTTCAAGAAAGGACTGGTCTAGGAAGCTTGATGATGCTCTCTGGGCATACCGGACAGCATATAAGATTCCAATTGGCATGTCCCCATATCAGTTAGTCTATGGCAAAGCCTGTCACTTGCCAGTTGAGCTGGAGCACAAGGCTTATTGGGCAATTAAGTATCTGAATCTTGATTCAGAAGTTGCAGGAATTAAGTGGATGCGTCAGTTGAATGAGCTTGATGAATTCAGATATTCAGCCTATGAGAATGCCAGGCTCTATAAGGAGAGAACCAAGCTACTACATGATAAGAAGATTGCCATCAAAGTCTTTGAGCCAGGACAAAGAGTGCTTTTGTATAATTCAAGGCTCAAATTCTTTCCCGGAAAGCTGAAATCCCAGTGGTCAGGACCGTTGGTGGTTACCAGAGCCTCCCCATATGGTCATGTTGAAATACAGGAAGAAAATTCTGACAGAAAATTTACCATGAATGGCCAGAGGTGAAGCACTATCTTGGAGGAGAGATTGACTGCCAGAGGTCCACTCATCTGCTGAACTAGCAGAACTGACCGACAAGCTAGTGACGTTAAAGAAGCGCTTGTCGAGAGGCAACCCGATAATTTCATATCATTCACTATTTTTCGTAGTAGTTTTTCTTAGTTATTTTATTTTTATTGAGTTCTTACTAATTTTCTGATCATGCAGCTATGTTCTCCCAGGAACCGAACATCTAAAAAAAAATGCCATGCGACGCGACCGCATCAACGACGCGTCTGCGTTGCAAGGAGAGGGGAGAAAATAAAAACGAATAGAGAGTCACGCTGGAGCGTGGCTGGAGGTGTACTAGTAGCACAAATCGCCCCACGTGACCGCATCGCCGACGCGTCCGCGTCATGTGGGAATATTAGCCTCCCACGCGACCGCGTGACCCACGCGACCGCGTGACCCACGCGGCCGCGTGCCCTGATTTTCGACGTAAAAAGGGTGCACAACCAAATATTGTGCTGGAGTGATGATGGCTTGGTGCTAGACACATAATCCCTATCACGCGGTGACACGTCCGCGTCATTCCCTTCTGAAGCCACTCACGCGATCGCATGCCCCACCGATCGCGTCACCCCAAATTTGGCAAATATTTAAATTCGAACAGAGAGTTGTGCAGGCGTGAGGCTGCACTCGCGCCCGAAGCATAACATGGGTCAGGCGACCGCGTGACCGACGCGATCGCGTCCACCAACTAAAACGCAATCATGCGAACGCGTGCCCCACGCATCCGCGTCGCTTGCGCCGCCCAGTTTTCTTTCTCTCTCTCTCCCAATCCTAATTCTCTCTTATTCTTTTATCCTTTTATTTTTCTCTCCTCATAATATTTGTGTCTTCTATTTTCAGTTCTTCTTTGCTTGAGGACGAGCAAACCTTTAAGTTTGGTGTTGACGCTGCGCTTATTGGTTTTCTGGCACAAAAGGGAGGCGAATCATCTTAATTGAGGAACACAACCTGAAGAATAAAGCGACCGCTATGATAACTAAGGTGGTTGAGTTCCTTTCATTTTTATTCCTCCCCTTTTTTTCTATGTTTTGTTCCAATTTTCTGCTATTTTACTTTGTCTGTTGCATGATCTTTTATTAGTTAGAATTCTAGGACTAGTTTTTTTTTTTAATTTCTTTAATGCTGAAAAGATGTTTCATGTACCACTCACTGAACTTGAATCTAAAATAAAAAGAAAATGAAGTGATGTATTGCATGAGAAATTGAGTTTAATTCTAAGAATAGTCTTATTTACTTAAATGTGGTGGTATTTTCTGTGATTTTTGAATGCATGATATAAACAGTGGATATTTGAATTTGAATCAAGGGATGTTGATGTATAAGGAACAGGAATTTAGAGAATTATTATGACTTCTCTGAAATAAAAAAAAATTTAATCCTTGAAGCAAAAGAAACAGCGAAAAAAATATCATTATATAAATAAATAAATAATAATAAAAGCAAGGTCCAAGGCTCTGAGCATCAATGACTAGGGAGGTCGGACATGATTAAAAGCTCAAAGAGTTGTTTCCCTAGTCATATGCTTGTGGTGTGATTGTGTCAAGTAATCCTTGAGATAGAACACTTAGAGTTGAGACCAAGTGCGTTTAACAGAGTATGCCAAAGGCTTTGAGCACCACTGTCTGGGAGTAACTGAAAGAAAAATCAGAACTCAAAGGGAGTTCCCTAGTTAAGTGCTTGTGGTGTTTCTGTGTCAAGTAACTCTTGAGACAAAATATTTAAAGTCACGGCTAGGCTCAAGGTGCAAAGCACCAAAAGAAAAATAAAGTAAAGAAAATTTTGCTGTGTTCAAGGATTAAACTGAAATATAAAGATCAGAGAATTCATAATATTATCCGAATTCTAATTCCGAATGACATTAACATTCTTCTGATTCAAAGGAAAGTGAGATGCCAAACCTATTCAGGATTGCAGTTGTAAACCCCACTATAAGAAGAGACATGAGCTTAATCGAACTCTTATTCTCATGAAAATTCAATCCTAAGCCTATATTAGTTTTGGTTGCTTGAGGACAAGTAACAGTTTAAGTTTGGTGTTGCGATGCGTGAGCATCTTATCTATCTTTTCCTAGTGAATTTGCATCTAAATTGTTGAGTTTAATTTAGAATTAATTATATTTTAGCCACTATGGATGCTATTGTGAGTTTCGTGTAATTTTATTTATTTTAGGTAGCATTCGGAGGAATTTGATGAAGTTTCTGCAGAGAAGAAGAAGAAACCAAAGAGATGACCATCGAAGACCGACGCGGACGCATGGCTCACGCGACCGCGCGGAATGGAGAAATCGCAATGACGCGATCGCGTGCCTGACACGAACGCGTGGACTGGAATTTGCACAAATGATGCAAGCGCGTGGACGACTTTAACCACTCAGTCTCAAGCTTTTCACTTGGACCTGCATGCCACAAGCACATGGTTAGGAACAACTTGATTTAGCCGCTTAGGCTTGGATTTATTTCCTTGGGCCCTCCTATCCATTGATGCTCAAAGCCTTGGATCCTTTTTACCCTTGCCTTTTGGTTTTAAGGGCTATTGGCTTTTTCTGCTTGCTTTTTTTTCTTTCTAAATTTTTTTGCAAGCTTTTTCTATTCACTGCTTTTTCTTGCTTCAAGAATCAATTTTATGATTTTTCAGATCATCAATAACATTTCTCTTTTTCATCATTCTTTCAAGAGCCAACAATTTTAACATTCATAAACAACAAGATCAAAAATATGCAATGTTTAAGCATTCATTCAGAAAACAAAATGTATTGTCACCACATCAATATAATTAAACTAAATTCAAGGATAATTTTGAAATTCATGTACTTCTTGTTCTTTTGTATTAAAAACATGTTTCATTTAAGAAAGGTGAAGGATTCATAGAATTATTCATAGCTTTAAGACATAGTTACTCAATACTAATGATCATGAGGTAGAGACACAAAACATAAACACACATGAAGCATAAAAATAAAAAAAACAGAAAAATAAGAGTAAGGAGATTAAGGAATGAGTCCACCTTAGTGAGGGTGATGTCCTCCTCTTGAAGAACCAATGGTGTTCTTTGAGCTTCTCCATGTCTCTTCCTTGCTTCTGTTGCATGATCCCTAGTGATTTTGGTGCTCCTATCCTTAGTTGCTCCCAACAGTTATGTGGAGGAACATGTATCCCCTGAGGTATCTCAGGGATCTCTTGATTTGCAGTCAAATGCTCTACTACTGAACTATGGATTCTTGAGATGAATCTCTCCATCTCCTATGACTTAGAGGTGGAAGCAATTGTCTTCCCTTTTTCTTTTTTTTTTGAGGTTTCTCTGGCCTTAGGTGCCATCAATGGTTATGGAAAAGCAAAAAGCTATGCTTTTACCACACCAAACTTAGAATGTTGGTTGCCTTCGAGCAAAAGAAGAAAGAATAGAAGAAGAAGAAGATATGGAGGAGAGGGAGAGAGGTGTGTATTCGGCTATGTAGGGTGGGTTTGGTGGGTAAGAGATGATGGATGTGGGTGGTGAAGAGGTAATGGGGAAGAGTGTTTATGGGGAAGAGAGGATGAATGTTGAGAAGAGGGGAGAATATGGTAGGTGGGGATCCTGTGGGGTCCACAGATCCTGAGGTGTCAAGGATTTACATCCCTGCACCAATTAGGCATGTACAATGCCTTTGCATGCAATTCTGGCATTTAAACGCCGAGGTGATGCATGTTCTGGGCGTTCAACGCCCAACTGCAGCATGTTTCTGGCGTTGAACGCCAGTTCCATGCTTGTTTCTGGCGTTCAGCGCCAGCTCTCCTTAGGGTGCATTCCTGGCATTTGAACGCCAGGATGTTGCTTGTTTCTGGCGTTCAACGCCAGATCCATGCTCTGTTCTGGCGTTGAACGCCAGCCAGATGCTCCTTACTGGCGTTTAAACGCCAGTAAGTCCTTCCTCCAGGGTGTGATTTTTCTTCTGCTGTTTTTGATTCTGTTTTTAATTTTAGTATTTTTTTTCGTGACTCCACATGATCATGAACCTAATAAGAAATAAAAGAACAATAAAAAGAAAAATAAAATTAGATAAATAAAAATTGGGTTGCCTCCCAATAAGCGCTTCTTTAATGTCAATAGCTTGACAGTGAGCTCTCATGGAGCTTCACAGATGTTCAGAGCATGGTTGTGGCCTCCCAACACCAAACTTAGAGTTTGACTGTGGGGGCTCTGTTTGACTCTGCATTGAGAGAAGTTGTTCATGTTTTCTCTCATTACCAAATAACTTGGCATTTAGCTTCATGATGGATTTTAGATATTGAGCAACTTGCTCTCCAGTTACTTCTTCATCCTCTTCAGAGGAAGAATAGTCTTCAGAGTTCATGAATGGCAGAAGGAGGTTTAATGAAATCTCTATGGTCTCTATATGAGCCTCAGATTCCTTTGAGTCCTCAATAGAGAACTCCTTCTTGGTTGGGAGACGTCCCATGAGGTCTTTCTCATTGGGATTCACGTCCTCCCCTTCCTCCTTGCATTTGGCCATATTGACTATATCAATGGCCTTGCACTCTCTCTTTGGATTCTCTTTTGTATTGCTTGGGAGAGTACTAGGAGGAGTTTCAGTGACTTTCTTACTCAGCTGGCCTACTTGTGCCTCCAGATTTCTGATGGAGGACCTTGTTTCATTCATGAAACTTAAAGTGGCCTTAGACAAATCAGAGACTAAATTTGCTAAGTTAGAGGTATTCTGTTCATAATTCTCTGTCTGTTGCTGAGAAGATAATGGATAAGGCTTGATATTGCTGAGCCTATTTCTTCCACCATTATTAAAGCCTTGTTGAGGCTTTTGTTGATCCTTCCATGAGAAATTCGGATGATTTTTCCATGATGAATTATAGGTGTTTTCATAAGGTTCACCCATGTAATTTACTTCTGCCATTGCAGGGTTTTCAGGATCATAAGCTTCTTCTTCAGAAGATGCCTCTTTAGTACTGTTGGATGCATTTTGCCATCCATTCAGACTTTGAGAAATCATGTTGACTTGCTGAGTCAACACTTTGTTTTGAGCTAATATGGCATTCAGAGCATCAATTTCAAGAACTCCCTTCCTCTGAGGCGTCCCATTATTCACGGAATTCCTCTCAGAAGTATACATGAATTGGTTATTTGCAACCATGTCAATAAGTTCCTGAGCTTCTGCAGGTATTTTCTTTAGGTGAATGGATCCACCTGCAGAGTGGTCCAATGACATCTTGGAAAACTCAGATAGACCATAATAGAATATATCTAATATGGTCCACTTTGAAAACATGTCAAAAGGACACTTTTTGGTCATCTGCTTGTATCTTTCCCAAGCTTCATAGAGGGATTCACCATCTTTTTGCTTGAAATCTGAACATCCACTCTAAGCTTGCTCAGCTTTTGAGGAGGAAAGAATTTATCCAAGAAGACCGTGACTAGCTTATCCCAAGAGTCTAGGCTATCTTTAGGTTGTGAGTTCAACCATGTTCTAGCTCTGTCTCTTATAGCAAAAGGGAAAAGCATGAGCCTGTAGACTTAAGGATCTACTCCATTTGATCTTCAGATAGAAGTCCATGAAACTTGCAGTTCTGTTGTATTAGAGCAACTAATTGAGGTTTTAGCTCAAAATTGTTTGCTCCAATGGCAGGAATTGAGATGCTTCTTCCATCAAACTTGGACGTGGGTTTAGTAAAATCACCAAGCATCCTCCTTGCATTATTGTTGTTGGGTTCGGCTGCCATCTCCTTCTCTTGTTCAAAAATTTCAGAAAGGTTGTCTCTGGATTGTTGTAATTTAGCTTCTCTTAGTTTCCTCTTCAGAGTCCTTTCAGGTTCAGGATCAGCTTCAACAAGAGTGCTTTTTTCCTTGTTCCTTCTCATATGAAAGAGAAGAGAACAAGAAAAGAAGAGGAATCCTCTATGTCACAGTAAAGAGGATCCTTATTATTAGTAGAAGAAGAAAAGAATAAAGAAAGGAGAATCCAAACACAAGGGTAAGGATAGAGGCAATGATTGGAGATGAAGAGAGGTGAAGAGAACTGTTAGTAAATGAATGAATAAATAAATAGAGAAAGATGAGAGAAAGAGAATTCGAAAATTAATTTTGAAAATGAGTTAATGATTTCGAAAATTAAAGATGAGATAGAATTAAAATTAAAATTTAAAACAATTTGTTAATTAAAAAGAATTTTTGAAAAAGAGGGAGGTATTTTCGAAAATTAGAGAGAGAAAAGTTGTTAGGTGGTTTTGAAAAAGATAAGAAACAAACAAAAAGTCAACTAGTTAGTTGAAAAATATTTGAAAATCAAATTTGAAAAGATAAGAAGATAAGAAGTTAGAAAAGATATTTTAAAATCAAATTTTTGAAAAAGATAAAATTTTGAAAAAGATATGATATAAAAGATAAGATAAGATAGATTTAATTTTAAAAATTAAAATTAATTACTTGACTAACAAGAAACTAAAAGATATGATTCTAGAATTTAAAGATTGAACCTTTCTTAACAAGCAAGTAACAAACTTCAAATTTTTGAATCATTCACATTAATTGTTAGCATAATTTTCAAAAATAAAGATAAAATTATGAAAAAGATTTTTGAAAAATGTTTTTAAATTTTCGAAAATCATAAGATAAAAATGAAAAAGATTTGATTTTTGAAAAAAATTTTGAAAAGATAGGATTTTTAAAATTGAAAATTTGACTTGACTTGTAAGAAACAACTAATTTTAAAAATTTCTTGACTACGTCAACTCAAATTTTCGAAAATTATGAGAAAATTAAGGAAAATATATTTTTTTATGTTTGAATTTTTAATTATGAGAGAGAAAAACATAAAAATAACCTAAAACATAAAAATTTTGGAAAAAACACAAGATGCATGCAAGAACACTATGAATGTCAAGATGAACACCAAGAACACTTTGAAGATAATGATGAACATCAAGAACAATATTTTTGAAAAATTTTTTATGCAAAGAAAACATGCAAGACACCAAACTTAGAAATCTTTAATGTTTAGACACTATGAATGCAAAAATGCTCATGAAAAACAAAAAAAAGACACATAACAAGAAAACATCAAGATCAAACAAGAAGACTTACCAAGAACAACTTGAAGATCATGAAGAACACCATGAATGCATGAATTTTCGAAAAATGCAAGAAAAAATTTTTAAAGCATGCAATTGACACCAAACTTATAGATTGACTCAAGACTCAAACAAGAAACACAAAATATTTTTTATTTTTATGATTTTATGATTTTTTTGTATTTTTATTATTTTTTTCGAAAATATTCTTTAGAAAAACGAAAATAAAGACAAATTTTTGAAAACCTTTTTTTTGAAAAGAAAATAAAAAGAAAATTACCTAATCTAAGCAACAAGATGAACCGTCAGTTGTTCATACTCGAATAATCCCCGGCAACGGCGCCAAAAACTTGGTGGACGAAATTGTGATCATTAACAATGGCTCCAAAGACTTGGTGCTCTCAAACGTGAATCACACTTTGTCACAACTCCGCACAACTAACCAGCAAGTGTACTGGGTCGTCCAAGTAATAAACCTTATGTGAGTAAGGGTCGATCCCACAGAGATTGTTGGTA
>NC_029777.3:19182066-19186237 GCF_000817695.3 Arachis duranensis
TCATCTTGTAAATCCCAGTCAGGCGGATTCAACTGTGTTAAGAAATTATAGTATACGCGAAGGAATAAAATAGGATAGAGATACTTATGTAAATTAATGGTGGGAATTTCAGACAAGCGCATGGAGATATTTGTGCCTTCTGAATCTCTGCTTTCCTACTGCTTTCCTTCAATCCTTCTTACTCCTTTCCATGGCAAGCTGTATGTAGGGCATCACTGTTGTCAATGGCTACATCCCATCCTCTTAGTGAAAATGGTCCAAATGCTCTGTCACAGCACGGCTAATCGCCTGTCAGTTCTCGATCATGTTGGAATAGAATCCCTTGATTCTTTTGCGTTTGTCATCACGCCCAGCAATCGCGAGTTTGAAGCTCGTCACAGTCATTCAATTCCGGAATCCTACTCGGAATACCACAGACAAGGTTAGAATTTCCGGATTCCCATGAATGCCGCCATCAATTCTAGCTTATACCATGAAGATTCTGATTAAGGAATTCAAGAGATATACGCCCGGTCTAAGGTAGAACGGAAGTGGTTGTCAGTCACGCGTTCATAGGTGAGAATGATAATGAGTGTCACGGATAATCACATTCATCATGTTGAAGTGTAATGAATATCTTAGAATAGGAATAAGTCGAATTAAATAGAAAATAGTAGTAATTGCATTGAAACTTGAGGTACAGCAGAGCTCCACACCCTTAATCTATGGTGTGTAGAAACTCCACCATTGAAAATACATAAGTGATGAAGGTTCAGGCATGGCCGAATGGCCAGCCCCCAAAACATGATCAATAGTCTCCTAAGATGAATAATAAAATAAAACTGAGACTAAAGATGTCTAATAAAATAGTAAAATGTTCTATTTATACTAAACTAGCTACTAGGGTTTACAGAAGTAAGTAATTGATGCATAAATCCACGAGCTGAGGCTTCTCTTGGAGTTGAATGCCAAGTTATAACGTGTTTTGGGCGTTCAACTCTGGTTCATGACGTGTTTCTGACGTTTGACTCCAGAATGCAGCATGGAACTTGTAACACCCTACCATACAGAATCTTATGCTTAAGTCATAATTCAGAGATGGCAAGGTATTACGACCTCTAATATAAAAATTTAGTACGTATAGTAGTATGAATGATTGATTATAACTAGGCGCCTTTGTAGAAAAAGGGGTAAACAAAAATCGCAACTCTAAAGCGCAACACTCCGATCGATAACGTAACGAGCAAGGATAAACCAACGCGAGATTATATATATACAAAGGAGTGTCAAAAATAGAAATATCAAGACTCAAGATCCGGCTGCGAAGATAACCGGTCCGAGCATAGCAATATATACATATGATAAAGTAAGGACAACCCCAAAGAAAACCCAAAGGGACACAAATACATAAAACCTATTCTCCAAAATCTCCCATAAGAGGAGTCATCACAGTTTGTATTATTTAATGGAGGTAAAAGTATCTAAGCAAAACATATAAACCAAAACATAGCCCCGAGAACAAAGGATCTTCACAAATCTAGAAGTCTCCAGCATGCCTCAGCGGGAAACCTCACGTCCTGCATCTGAAAACCACAAAATCCGCATGGGTGAGAACCAGAGGTCCCCAGCATGGTAACAGCTTCCACGTATATAATACATAATAATGGAGGAAAGCCAAAGGTAATCCTAGAACTTCCACCAGATAAATCAAAGCTTATAAACAAGCTAAACCATAAAAGGGCACCTAACTAAAGATTCTTCAGTCTAACTAGTACTTCCCTGTCCAATTCCTTCAAACCTCCCAACCACCGGCAGGAGTATAATGTAGCAAACACAGTTATATCAAGCAAGAAATATACAATTAGGAACAAGTAAGGCATTTAGACAATTAGCAAGTAATATGCAGTCAAATAGACATAATTTATCCATCACCATTACTGGTGAATATTTTTGGGGGTGAGCTCGTCCGGGAATTTCACAGTGCCCGGCCACCCTGACGATATAGGGTCAAAAGAGCTTCAAGTCTCGACCTAGAGCACGTGGTGGCTAGCCACTGCTTTTTCCCAGGGAAACTCTCATCTCCGATAATGGAAGTGCAACTTTCACAATTCATTCAACAGTATATATATGCGTTTATACATAGCCATAATCATGGCCCCGCCGTAACACGGCAATAATCCAGCCATCCGGCTCACGGTTAAATCCATAACCAGTCGTTTCATCAACAATTACAGCCTTTCGGCCCATGGCATAACAAGCACTTCCACCACCATCCTCCGCATCTCACATATTCATGCTTGATCCTCATTGATCATCCATTTTTCCCTTGCTTTACTCGCAAGTTACCACATTCACTAGCCAAACGACGCGCACGCGTCAACCATGCATATGCGTGGGTACTCTCGTGCCCCAGGCACAAAACTGGCACAGTTCTGGCATAACTCTCTGGAAAATGGCTGGGCATTGGGTGCCGCACATCGGCGCGCCCGCACACATCACGCGTACGTGTGGATGGCATTTTCTGGAAGATCGGCGCATACGCACCAAGTGCGCCTACGCGCGAGGGGTATTTCTGCTAAAAATTTTCTAAGTTAAAAGCTGCAGAATTCTTCGAACGGCATGGACATCCCGGATCAAATTTCATTTCTAAACAGATTTAGTGCAAAACAGAGATCCGTAGTCCAAGTTATGTCCCGTCAAAGTATGCCCAAAAACCATGTTTTTCATACAAAACCACAACATGCCATTTTCAAAACAAGCTATATTCAAATCTTTTCAAAATCAATCAAAACATGCCTCCTCAACTCACACATTGACACTTTACCACAATTTATCAAAATCACTATCTCATTATTTTAACCCACTTCACCCAAGTGGCTCAAACTCAAACATATTGACATATCATATACTCTTCCTCATGCCAATTCTCAACAATACCAATTCCACTAAATCATCGTTGTACACAATCAATATCATACTCACCATCAACATGGTTCAACCCACAATTCAACCTTAACCAATCATCAAGCATATATCACAACATGCATATTTCTCATACATCATACCATCAAGGCATCATTAATCATCATCACATATATGACCACATCATATATATCAACAATTCAATAACATCAACAATTCAATGCCTATCTTAGGGCCTCTAGCCTAAGTATTTCCTACCACATTACATATTAGATACGGGAAACCGAAACCATACCTTAGCCGATTTCCCAAGCTCAACCGGAGCACTTCCAAATCACTTATCCACAAGCTCTCAAGGCCTCAACACCTCCAAGAACAGATTTTTCACCACCAAACCCTTTCCAAGCTTTTCAAAATCACCAATCAAGCTCCAATATTCACATATACACAACCTAAGCCACAATCATCATACCCATACACAACATCTCAAAACCCAAACATCATGAAACAACAAAATTACACTAGGGTTGAGAATCTTACCACACCCAAGGTCCAAGGAGACAAGATTAACCTTCTCCTTCAAGAGAGTTGGGTCCTATAACATCAAAGAGCCCAAAATCTCAATATTTTTGCTCATAAAACTCGAAAACAAGGCTAGAATTTCAAAGAGAAAAACGTGACTTACCTCAAGATTAATTGTATGGATTTTGTAGAGCTCTCCACGGTGAACACGTGGCCGTAAACAGAGCGGCAATCGGAGCTCTAGATCAAAAGTTATGGTGGTTTGAAGATCAAGTGAGAGATAGAAGTTTGAGAGAGTGTTCTTCCCCCATTCTCTCTAACTTTCAGCGTGTTTTTGAGTGTTGTGAGGAGAGAGAATGCTGAAAACTAGGGTTTTGGTTTAGTTATGTTGGGCCAAGGGCCCACTTTGGGTCCGGTTGGCCCAGTTTGGCCTGTTCGGTCCAATCTTGGTCCGATTTCCATAAAATTGGTACCGAAATTCTCGTCTCAATCTCCTCTATCACATTTAGCCATAAAAATTACATTTTAGGCTTTCTAGAATAAATTCTCATTTATGGGTTAATTAGCCGTTAATTAACCGGGTTTTACATTCTACCCACCTAATTGGAAATTTTGCCCACAAAATTCAAATGCAATTACCTGAGAATAAGTGCGGATAATCCGTTCACATCTCCGACTCAAGTTCCCAAGTGTGTTCTTCAACACCGCCTCGACTCCATGCCACTTTGACTAATGAAACCTCTTTTCC
>NC_029777.3:19186337-19190742 GCF_000817695.3 Arachis duranensis
CCTTAACTGAACCGACTCAGGTTCTAACACATGGCTAGCATCAGGAGTGTACTTCCGAAGCTGCGACACGTGAAACACGTCATGCAGATTCGAAAGATGAGGTGGTAGAGCCATCCGATATGCCACCGGCCTAATCCTCTCCAGGATCTGAAATGGACCAATGTATCGAGGATTCAACTTCTTTGCCTTAATCGCCCTACCTACTCCCGTGGTCGGAGTAACCTTAAGAAAAACATGGTCTCCTTCCTCAAATTCTAAGGGCTTTCGCCTCTGATCGGCGTAACTCTTTTGACGACTCTGCGCCGTAAGCATCCTATCACGGATTTTCTTGACTTGTTCAGTAGTCTCAGCTATCATTTCCGGCCCTAACAAGCTTTTCTCTCCAGCTTCATACCAACATAGCGAAGATTGACATTTCCTTCCATAGAAGGCCTCATACAGAGCCATTCCGATGCTCGCATGATAACTATTATTGTATGCAAACTCCACTAATGGCATATACCGATCCCAACTCACCGGTTGGTCCAAAACACAAGCTCTCAACATATCCTCTAGTGTTTGGATTGTCCTCTCGGATTGACCATCTGTTTGAGGATGGTAAGCCGTGCTCAAGCTTAATCGGGTTCCAAATGCTTTCTGAAATGCACCCCAAAACCTTGAAGTGAAACGAGGATCTCTATCAGAGATTATAGTAGCAGGTACACCATGAAGTCTCACAATCTCCTTTATGTATAACCGTGCTAGCTCCTCAAGGGTGTAAGTCATCCGTATGGGCAAAAAGTGAGCTGACTTCGTTAGTCGGTCCACAATCACCCAAATAGCATCAAAACCAGCCCTAGTCCTTGGCAATCCTGACACAAAGTCCATTGCAATACTTTCCCACTTCCATTGCGGAATCTCTAAAGGTTGCAATATCCCGGAAGGTCTTTGATGTTCAATCTTCACCTTTTGACAAGTTAAGCATTTTGATACACATTCCGCCACTTCATTCTTCATACCCGGCCACGAAAACATCGCCTTTAAATCATGGTACATCTTAGTACTTTCCGGGTGAATGGAGAATCCGATTTTGTGTGCCTCCTTTAAAATATCTTGTCTTAAAGTGCCAACATCCGGCACAATGATCCTACCCTTGAATCTCCATAACCCATCTTTTTTTTTCCGACACTCTCCACTGTTTTCCTTGCTCAATAGCCGGTAACTCCTTCCATAACGCTTCATCATTTTGATGAGCCTTTAGGAGTTCGGACTTAAAGTCACTTGAGATTTCTAATCGGCTCAAACACAAGGTTCTGGATACTTCTCGAGCACCAATTTTCAAACTCTCGAATCCCTTGAGCAACTTCTTCCCTTGAAGCATCATCTAAGCCGCATATAACGACTTCCGACTTAACGCATCCGCCACTACGTTCGCCTTTCCCGGATGGTAATGCAACTCAAAGTCGTAGTCCTTCAACAATTCCATCCACCTTCTCTGCCTCATATTAAGCTCTTTCTGATCAAAGAGCTACTTCAAGCTCTTATGATCAGAGAAAACTTGGAACTTAACCCCATAGAGGTAATGCCTCCACACCTTCAAGGCAAACACAACCGTAGCGAGTTCCAAATCGTGTGTAGGATAATTCACTTCATGCGGTCTCAACTGTCGTGAGGCATACGCCACCACATTATGATGCTGCATCAGCACGCACCCTAGACCCTTTAATGAGGCATCACAATACACCTCAAATGGCTCATTCGGCTCGGGTAACACTAACACAGGTACAGTGGTCAACTTTTTCTTCAATGTCTGAAAGCTCTCCTTGCACTCAGGAGTCCAAACAAATAGAGTGTCTTTGCGGGTTAACTTTGTCATTGGCAAAGCTATCTGTGAAAAGCCCTTGATAAACCTTCGGTAATAGCCAGCTAAACCCAAAAAACTCCTTATCTCCGTCACGGTGGTTGGTTGCTTCCAATCCATCACAGCCTCCACCTTAGTTGGATCTACGGCTATTCCCTTCTTACTCACCACGTGACCCAAAAACTTCACCTCACTTCTCCAAAACTCGCACTTAGACAGTTTTGCATAAAGTTTCTTCTCCTTTAGAATCTGCAACACTATCCTCAAGTGTTCCGCATGCTCTTCTTCAGTCTTGGAATAAATTAGTATGTCATCAATGAAGACAACAACGAATTTATCCAAAAACGGACGGAAAACTCTATTCATGTAGTCCATAAACACTGTAGGAGCATTCGTCAACCCGAAAGACATTACAGTGTACTCGTAATGACCATAACGTGTTCTGAAAGCGGTCTTAGGGATATCCTCACCCCTCACCCTTATCTGGTGATAACCGGATCGCAAATCAATCTTGGAGAAAACTCTAGCTCCTTGTAACTGATCCATGAGATCATCAATTCTCTGCAATGGGTACTTATTCTTTATTGTAACCTTGTTCAGCTGCTTGTAATCCACACAGAGCCGCATATTCCCATCCTTCTTCTTCACCAGTAACACTGGAGCACCCCACGGAGAGACACTTGGTCGTATAAAATTCTTTCCCAACAAATCCTCTAACTGAGACTTTAGCTCGTTCATCTCTAACGGTGACATCCTATAAGGAGCACTTGAGATTGGTCCCGCCCCGGGCACCAATTCAATAGCAAACTCAACCTCTCGGTTAGGTGGAAACTCATCAATATCATCGGGAAACACTTTCGAAAACTCACACACAACCGAATCTGTTCCAACCTTTGATTATCACCCCAAACGCCCGTGGTTAACAACATGATACCCTGACATTCAGTTCCGGAACAGTTAACCATCATCGAATTCAAGTAATAATTATTCACCACGACCGGCCCTTCAGTATCTTCCGGCATAAAGTACACCGACTTTGTAGAACAATCTAGCAGAACATGGTTCTTAGATAACCAGTCCAATCCCAAGATAAGATCAAGACCGATAATCGGCAAGCAGACTAAATTATGAATAAAATCATGCTGCTTGAACCTAAAGGAAACTTCCGAGCATCCTAGCCTAGTTACCGTGGCTTCATGGGTAGCATTGTACACTCTTAGATCATAACCTAAAGTTACAATCTTCAGTCCTAACTCATGGGCTTTCTCAAATGCAATGAATGAATGTGATGCTCCCGAATCAAATAAGACATTTAAAGTTTGACCAGCCATTTCACAGTTACCTCAAATAAGTGTCTCAGATCCCTCAACTCCTACAGCTGAAGTGGTGAACACCCGACCAGTCTGTTGTGCTTTCCCAGCACCTTATTTCTGCTTCTCAGGACAATTTGCGGCTTTATGCCCCGTCTTTCCACAATTGTAGCACAAACCCCATCCGGCCTTGCATGGTGCTCCCGGATGGTGACTTCCACATCTAGTACAAGCTTGATCATTCTGAGGCTGCTTCCCAAACTTCTTCCCTTGGGAGCTGTTGTTGTTGGGCCTCCTGAAGGAGCTTCCTCTCTTGAAAGGCGGACCTCTAGGTGCAAAGCTCTTCCCTCGGTTTTGTGGGAATGATCCTTTGTGACTCCCTTTCTCAGCAGTTGCCCTTTTCACACACTCTTCAGCAACCCTACACTTGTTTACCAACTCGGAGAAGGTCCTAATCTCCATTGGTCCCACTGAACTGAAAATATCGCTCCGGAGTCCTCCTTCATACTTAACACACTTCCATTCCTCATATTCCACCGGAGTCCCTTGGCGCATACGAGAGAACCTGAATAGCTCTTCAAACTTGTCAGTATACTCTGATACGGACATGGTACCCTGCTTCAGCTATAACAATTCAAGCTCCTTGGCCGTCCTAGCAGAAGTCGGAAAGTACTTCTTATAGAACTCCTCTTGGAAGACATTCCAAGTGATATAGTCATCGCCCTGCTGCAGAAGACGTCGGATATCTTGCCACCAATGCGACGCTTCACCTGTGAGCATATAGGTAGCAAACTCGACACGCTGTCCTTCAGGCACCACTTGCGCTTGCAGCGCTCGCTCTATAGCCTGCACCACTTGCGCTTGCAGTGCTCGCTCTATAGCCTGAAACCATGTATCAGCCTCAGTCGGACTAGTAGTTCCCTTGAACTTAGGCGGATTAACCTTCAAAAAGTTTTCCAGCGTCATCGGGCCCTGAACTCCACCTCCATCATTACCATGGTTGTTCATCTGTTGACCAAGAGCCTCAGCAGTGGCTTGCATAGCAGCAACCATGTTCTCCAACGCAGTCATAAAGTTCACCGGGTCATTAGGGTTATTCTCCAACGCACGAGCATTCGTACGACCTCTCACACTACCTCTACCACATCCACGAGGCGCCATCTGGTTCCTATACACACCAAACAATCGATATTAAGTTGATCAGTCTCAATATCGGAAGTCTAGTGCTTCAAAGTCCCAAATGCATGCTCATGAA
>NC_029777.3:19190881-19191352 GCF_000817695.3 Arachis duranensis
TCTGATACCATAATGTAACACCCTACCATACAGAGTCTTATGCTTAAGTCATAATTCAGAGATGGCAAGGTATTTCGACCTTTAATATAAAAATTTAGTACGTATAGTAGTATGAATGATTGATTATAATTAGGAGCCTTTGTAGAAAAAGGGTCTCCCATAAGAGGAGTCATCACAGTTTGTATTATTTAATGGAGATAAAAGTATCTAAGCAAAACGTATAAACCAAAACATAGCCCCGAGAACAAGGATCTTCGCAATCTAGAAGTCTCCAGCATGCCTCAACGGGAAACCTCACGTCCTGCATCTGAAAACCACAAAATCCGCATGGGTGAGAACTAGAGGTCCCCAGCATGGTAACAGCTTCCACATATATAATACATAATAATGAAGGAAAGCCAAAGGCAATCCTAGAACTTCCACCAGATAAATCAAAGCTTATAAACAAGCTAAACCATAAAAGGGCATCTG
>NC_029777.3:19191359-19192865 GCF_000817695.3 Arachis duranensis
AGGGTATCTGACTAAAGATTCTTCAGTCTAACTAATATTTCCCTTTCCAATTCCTTCTCACCTCCCAACCACCTGCAGGAGTATAATGTAGCAAACACAGTTATATCAAGCAAGAAATATACAAATAGGAACAAATAAGGCATTTAGACAATTAGCAAGTAATATGCAGTCAAATAGGCAATCTCAAACAATTCATATAATATGCATATGATGAATGCCTGTCCCTAGTGGCTGATGATATCATCTGTCGGTTATAAAGCCAACCCGACAAGTCCTGGCAGTTAACCATTGGACTGTCCCTCTGTCGTGTCTCCCCAACTTGAGTCATGCTTATTATAACTTGATCATAATCATGATCCATATCCATCACCCTCACTGGTGAATATTTATCCATCACCATCACTGGTGAATATTTATCCATCACCATCACTGGTGAATATTTATCCATCACCATTACTGGTGAATATTTTTGGGGGTGAGCTCGTTCGGAAATTTCACAGTGCTCGGCCACCCTTACGACATAGGGTCAAAAGAGCATCAAGTCTCGACCTGGAGCACGTGGTGGCTAGCCATTGCTTTCTCCCAGGGAAACTCTCATCTCCGATAATGGAAGTGTAACTTTCACAATTCATTCAACAGCATATATATGCGTTTATACATAGCCATAATCATGGCCCCGCCGTAACACGGCAATAATCCAGCCATCCGGCTCACGGTTAAATCCATAACCAGCCGTTTCATCAACAATTACAGCCTTTCGGCCCATGGCATAACAAGCACTTCCACCACCATCCTCCGCATCTCACATATTCATGCTTGATCTTCATTGATCATCCATTTTCCCTTGCTTCACTCGCAAGTTACCACATTCACTAGCCCTCTTCTCATAGCTAGACATATCATAATGATTTAAGATATAAGTGGTGTGATCGGAGGCTTAGAAGTATGAAATTTGGCTTTTAAAACTTAAAAATCAACTTTGGGATGAAAACAGGTCCACGCGTACGCGCGCTCCACGCGCACGCGTGGATAGCCTCGAGAACTCATCGACGCATAAGCGTCCTGCACGCTAACGCGTGGATTGAAAACTAGCCAAATGACGCGCACGCGTCAACCACGCGTACGCGTGGGTACTCTCGTGCCCCAGGCACAAAACTGGCACAGTTCTGGCATAACTCTCTGGAAAATGGCTGGGCATTGGGTGCCGCACATCGGCGCGCCCGCGCACATCACGCGTACGCGTGGATGGCATTTTCTGGAAGATCGGCGCGTACGCGCCAAGTGCGCCTACGCGCGAGGGGTATTTCTGCTAAAAATTTTCTAAGTTAAAAGCTGCAGAATTCACAGATTCAAACCCCTATCTTCCAATGGGCATAACTTCCTCATTTTAAATCATTTTTCATCCGTTCTTCGAACGGCATGGACATCCCGGATCAAATTTCATTTCTAAATAGATTTGGTGCAAAACAGAAATCCGTAGTCCAAGTTATGTCCCGTCAAAGTATT
>NC_029777.3:19193136-19212731 GCF_000817695.3 Arachis duranensis
CTCTAGCCTAAGTATTTCCTACCACATTACATATTAGATACGGGAAACCGAAAGCATACCTTAGCCGATTTCCCAAGCTCAACCGGAGCACTTCCAAATCACTTATCCACAAGCTCTCAAGGCCTCAATACCTCCAAGAACAGATTTTTCACCACCAAATCCCTTTTTCAAGCTTTTAAAAATCACCAATCAAGCTCCAATATTCACATATACACAACCTAAGCCACAATCATCATACTCATACACAACATCTCAATACCCAAACATCATAGAATAACAAAATTACACTAGGGTTGAGAATCTTACCATACCCAAGGTCCAAGGAGACAAGATTAACCTTCTCCTTCAAGAGGGTTGGGTCCTATAACATCAAAGAGCCCAAAATCTCAACATTTTTGCTCATAAAACTCGAAAACAAGGCTGGAATTTCGAAGAGTAAAACGTGGCTTACCTCAAGATTAATTGTATGGGTTTTGTAGAGCTATCCGCGGTGAACGCGTGGCCGCAAACGGAGCGGCAATCGGAGCTCTAGATCAAAAGTTATGGTGGTTTGAAGATCAAGTGAGAGAAAGAACTTGAGAGAGTGTTCTTCCCTCCATGGCCTCCATTTTCAGCATGTGAGTATGTTTAGTGAGGAGAGAGAATGCTGAAAACTAGGGTTTTGGTTTAGTTATGTTGGGCCAAGGGCCCACTTTTGGTCCGGTTGGCCCGGTTTGGCCCGTTTGGTCCAATCTTGGTCCGATTTCCATAAAATTGGTACTGAAATTCTCGTCTCAATCTCCTCTATCACATTTAGCCATAAAAATTACATTTTAGACTTTCTAGAATAAATTCTCATTTATGAGTTAGTTAGCCGTTAATTAACCGGGTTTTACAGAACTGGCGTTGAACGCCAGTTTACGTCGTCTAATTATGAATAAAGTATAGACTATTATATATTGCTGGAAAGATCTGGATGTCTACTTTCTAACGCCGTTGAGAGCGCACCATTTGAAGTTCTGTAGCACCAAAAACTCCATTTCGAGTGCAGGGAGGTCAGATTCCAACAGCATCAGCAGTCCTTTGTCAGCCTCCTATCAGAGTTTTGCTTAGATCCCTCAATTTCAGCCAGAAAATACCTGAAATCACAGAAAAACACACAAACTCATAGTAAACTCTAGAAATATGAATTTAATATAAAAACCAATAAAAAGATCCCTAAAAGTAACTAGATCACACTAAAAACTACCTAAAAACAATGCCAAAAAGCGTATAAATTATTCGCTCATCAAAAATGATGAGAAATGTAAAAAGAGAAGAGAGAGAGAGAAGAGAGAAAGAGAAGAGAAGGAATGGGGTGAAATGAAGAAAAGAAGAAGAAGAAAGGAAGGAAGGGAGAAGAAGTAGAAAGAAAGAAAGAAGAATGGAGTGAGGATGAAGAACAGGCAGCTGAGGTCGTGAAGGCGATGCGCACACGTGGGTCACGCGTGCGCGTGACAAACAGGAAAAGGAAAGTGATGCGTACACGTCCGTCATGCTTACGCGTAAGATGAAGAAAAAAAGGATCGACGCGTATGCGTGGAGGCTTATCGTGCCCAACGCACAGTACCTGCATGCTCCCAGCACCACTCACTGTTTAGACCATGCGGTTTGCACAGGCCCAGCACCAAAAATTCAAATTCAGGACATCAAGGCGACGCGTACGCGTGGGTCACGCGTACGCATGGGGCTTGTGTGCCTCGCACCCCACCAGCACGGTCCTGGCACAACTCTCTGTCCAGGCCGTGTTGTTCGTACGGTTTCAGCATGATCAAATCGCAGGGTCACGTGTACGCATGGGTCACGCGTACGTGTGACAGTCCCCTTTTTTTTCAAAGGAAGCATAAAAATAGAACAAAATTATCTCAACTACTATATACATTCTTAAAACCAACCAAAATAAAAATTTAATAAAATCTTTAAGTTTTTGAAAATTTTTTTTTCAAATATTATACTAGGCAATTCAAGCAAAACTTGCAATTCAAACAAGATGCAATTTAAAACACTAACCTAATTTAAAACATAAATCTAACAAACAATCTAGCAACCAAAGCAATATATACAAGAGTATAGAAAGAAGAAAAGTACCTAACAATGGCAATTCAATTCATTCATTGATTATATATACAAGAGAATGGAAAGAACTTAACATGGTGGGGTGTCTCCTTGATAAACCACTATTTTATGATTTATCTTGTGCTAAATTGAGTGGTTTTTATCAGCTTTTCACCCACTTATTCATATGAATTGCATGATATTACAATTCCTTCCCAAATTTATTCTATGATTGAAAACTTGCTTCCTAAAGCTTTAAATTGTGTATTTTAATTTCTCTTTTATACCATTTGATGCCGTGATCTGTGCATTAAGTGTTTCAGGCTTCATAGGGAAGAAATGACTTAGAAAATGGAGAGGAAGTGTGCAAAAATGGAAGGAACACAAGAAATTTAAGGAGGTGACCAGCGAGAAGCGACGCCGACACATGGCTCATGCGACCGCGCAAAATGGATCAAATCGTAGTGACGCGCTCGCATGCCTGACGCGAGCGCGTGATTTGGAATCTGCACGAGTGACGCGAATGCATGGACGACGCGCATGCGTGGCAAGGAAAAATGCTGAATGATGCGTACGCGTGACCGACGCGTACGCGTGACATGCACGATCTGCAGAAAATTCAGGAAATGTTGGGGGCGATTTCGGGCCGCGTTTTGACCCAGATTTTGGCCCAGAAACACAAATTAAAGTCAGGGAACATGCAGAGACTCAAAAAGGAGGAGATCACACACACAATTTTAGGTTTATATGTAGTTTTTAGAGAGAGAGATTCTTTCCTCTCTCTTAGGATTTAGGATTAGGATTCCTCTTAAAGGAATTAGGATTTCATCTTCTTTTTAAATCACAAGTTCAATGTTCCTATTATTTATTTTCTCAATTTAGTTTATGAACTCTTTATGTTTAGATTGATTTCCTTTTATTAATGCAATATGAGGTATTTCAGATCTATGATTTTTATTCATTTTTTTACATTCTTAGCTTTGGTTGATTAATTGGAGACTCTTGAGTTATCAAACTCATCGTGATTGATAATTGTTATTTTTTCTAATTGATTTGAATTCCAATGACTCTAGTCTTTTCTTAGGAATTGACTAGGACGTGAGGGACCAAATTGATTAGCCCACTTGAACTTCCTTTGTTTAGTAAAGGTTAACTAAGTGGGATTAAAACCCAATTCTCATCACCATTGATAAGTATAACTAGGATAGGACTTCTAACTTTCATACCTTGCCAAGAGTTTTATTAATTATTAATTTATTTTTCTTGTCAATTAAATTACTTGTTCAAACCTTTTAAAATCACAAAATATACCTTTTCATAACCAATAATAAGAACACCTCCCTGCAATTCCTTAAGAAGACGACCCAAGGTTTAAATACTTCGGTTATCAAATTTATCAGGGGTTTGTTACTTATGACAACCAAAACTTTCGTACGAAAGGATTCTCTGTTGGTTTAGAAACTATACTTACAACGCGAACTTATGTGTGAATTTCTTTACCGATAGAAATTTGATCGTCAAAATGGCACCGTTGCCGGGGAATTGCAAATGTGTGCCTTATTATTGGTTATTGTAAATATTTTCTTTTTCTTGTTTAATTATTTTTGTTTTTGTTTTTGACTTTTTTATTAGTTACTATGAGTTCTCACCCCCATCGCTTTGAGTTTGGTTCTAATAGTGTTGAAAGGAATAGAAGCCATAACAGGAACATGCATCAAGGTCAAAACAATCAATGATGGACGGAGCCACGAGGATCTGATCAACCTTTTAGGCAACAACACACTCCAAGATACCATGGACCACGACCATTCCAGAATGCATGTCAAGACAATAGATATAGTGGACCCTCTGTGGCTACCAATAAGTCCCATCATATGCCTATGAACCACCGTCTCAACACAGCTTTGAACCACCATACTCACAAGCCCCCTACCACCATTCACCTCCATATGACCCTAACCCGTATCCACTATACCAACCACCTTATGAGCCATATGAACCATATATAGAACCACCCCAATTCCAACCAAATTACTCCCAAGAACCACCACCTCAATATTCACCATCTCCATATCCATCAATCCAAGAGCACTATGATCCTACTTATGATAGCTGAGTGCAACAAGAATCAAAGGATTGTCTCAAGGAAACAGTGGAAAAATTTCATGCAACCCTTCACCAATTGAATCAAGCAATCAATCAATTGCCTTCCCAATGTTCGGACACTCAAGGAAACCCCATGGCTTTATGTGGACAATTTAATGAAGAACGTAGCATGAAGGAGATACTAGAAACTCCGGTGGCCAGTACGGAGCATGACCTTGTACTGGAACAAGTGGAGGAAGCCAAAATTATCAAAGAAGAAGAATTGGTTGAAAACTTAGGAGATGCAGAACCTCCATGGGAAAGCCCAGTCATAGAGCATCCTTCAAAGATGTTTGAAATTGATGTTGAGGAGGGTGTACAACCTCCAAGGCATATCATGGTTGAAGACTTTGAAGAGGTTGATCAAGAGATGGAGATTCAAGAAGAAGAGGCACAACCTCCCATACCCTTGGTGAGCAATGAAGAAGAGATTGAATTGGAAGAAAGCTACCAAGAGGAAGAGGTTGAAATTGAAGAAGCTTACAAGGAGGTGGAAGTTGTCAAAGAAGAGCACAAGGGAGTGGAGCTTGCAAGATCATTAGAAACACCTCTCCCAAAGCCATTACCGTCCAACACAACGTTCAAGTGGGTAAAATTATTATCCTTAACCTTTACTTTTCCACTTGAATATGGGCTACTGGAGACGGATGGTCAACTTAGAGCTCTTTGTGGCATTAAGAGTAAGAGGACGATGGTTAGTGGTTGGAGTTGTCAAGCAAGGTTCAACATGGTTGTGTGCTCAAAGTTTAAACGCAAGGGTTGTTGTAGAGCTCAATTGAATGGGTCTAGGATGTTGTTTGGCCACTTCAGTGAGAATTCAGACTGCTTGCCACCCGGATGGAACAATATTGCTCAATCAGAAGATGGGTGCAAAAGCAAGATTTGGGACCCCAGAATTCATTCTGGCAATCAACACTCTTGGGGCCTTGTCACTTGCTTTAACTTACTTGAAGGCTTTCTGTGCCTAGTTTGGGATCCCGAAGGCTACTGGAAGTACAAACATTGGTAGAGATTCCTGGATGAGTTCAAGCACAAGCCACCATAACAAGGGACTCACCAAATGTCTAACTTAAGGACTTTAACTAAAAGTGCTAGGTGAGAGACAACCCACCATGGTATATTCTTTCCTTTTTGTTCTTAGCTTTATTTTATTTTATTTTCATTCATGTTCATTCATAATTTCTGCATAGTCATATGCATATAGCCTGCATTTGCATTTGCATACTGCATATATTGAAAAAAAAGCACGCGACGCGTAAGCGTCGCTGACGCGTCCGTGTCATTGTGCATTAGAAACAAGGAAGAAAAGAAACAGAGAGTCACGCGAGAGCGTGGCTGGAGGCGTGCCTTAGGCACAACCATGCCCACGCGAACGCGTTGCGGACGCGTCTGCGTCATTTTGAAAAATAGCCTCCTACGCGTCCGCGTCACCCATGCGAACGCGTGGCCCTATAAAATCGACGTAAATGGGTGCATAGCAGAGAGTTATGATGGAGTAGGGCTGGACTCGTGCTAGAAGCACAAGCTCTACCACGCGAACGCGTGCCTCACGCGTCCGCATCATTTTTCAAAAATGGCCATTCATGCAATCGCGTCACCCATGCAAATGCGTCACCCAAATTTTTGGTAAAATGAGTTTGAAACAGAGAGTTGCGTGAACGCGAGGCTGCACTCATGCCAATCGCACAAATCATGCCACGCGATCGCGTGACCCACGCGTCCGCATCACCTGACCTTATCGCACACCACGCCACCGCATCACTCACGCGTCTACGTCGCCTGCGCTGCACAACTTATCCAGATTAGCGCCAATTATCTTATCTCTTCTTCTCTAATCCTAATTTCTTCTATCTTTTCTTCTTTCTTCTTTCTTTCTTCCTTTATCTCTTTAACTTCTCATCCCTATTCCCTTCCATTATATTTTACTTAATTTATTTGTATATTTCATTCATTGCATTTTAATTTTGTGCATATTTTTCTTTTCTTTTCTAAATTTATTATTTTTTCCATTGGTGTTACTTGTTCATATTCAACTGTTGCGTTTTTCTGGTATTATTTTGGTGCTCAGTGACTTATTTTACACTGTTGGGTAATATTTTTTAAGTCAATGCTATTCTTTTATGATACTTGTATTAATTTTGCATTGACATGAATTTCTATTGTCTTTAATTACCTACACTCCCCCCTTTGTTGCAAATTTTGCACCACTGGTATGCCATGTGCTTCTATTGTTTTCTCACTTGCATGTTGTAGCTACCATATAATTGAGACTCTCATTATTTGGCATTAACCCACCCAGACTTTATTTATTTTCTTATCTTTATTTCTGGGTCACTTTTTCTTCTTTTCCATCTTCTTTTAGGCTGGCCACTGAGAAAGTGAAAAAGAATCTTCTATATGGGGCACCAAACAAGTCCATCTGCACAATCTCTAGAGAAAAGCATCAGTTGTAGCAGCCCGTCCACCTGCACATCTCAGCATGCACCGAGGATGGTGCAATCTTTAAGTGTGGAGAGGTCGATACCGATCTCCATGGGTTAGTTATTTTCTTCTCAACACCAATGTTTTATTTTATTTAGTACATTGTTGCATTTGCATGTTGCATTGCATGTTTGTTTGATTTTATGCATTTAGCTACTTCTTGGTTAAAGTAATGAGTTTCTTTTTAAGACCCTATTTTTGAAAAAATTTCACTAATTTAAATCAAAATTTTTGTGTTAAACTTTTTTGAAGTTGTATTTGAAACATGGTTTTTGAGCCAAAGAACACACAACCCGTGAGATTTTGAGCTTATTTATATGGTTACATTATTTAACCATAATATTTTATTCTTGTGTATTTTTCTTCTCTATGATTGCAATCTGTATTTTGTTCCAGTCTATATGTCCATTATTTAGTATATTTATATGCTTGCGTATGATTGAGGCCATTATTTTATTAGCTCAGTTATCCCAAATAGCCTACCCTTTCAATTACCTTTGTTAGCCACTTTGAGCCTTTTAATCCCCATTTATTCTATATTTTACCACATCACTAGCCTTAAGCAGAAAAACAATTAAATACCCCAATTGAATCTTTGGTTAGCTTAAGATAGAGATTGTGCATTAACTAAGTGTGGAAAAACTGTGGGAACATGGGTTAATAAGGAAATGTATCATGTTTCTAATTTATTTTAATATTGGAAATTTGGGAACCTACTCATATAAAACCAGAAAAAATTAAAAATCCATGTGCATTGATAAGTTATGTTTCAAAAAAAATATTTCAATAAATAAGTAAGTGAATAAGGGGATAAAATTACCCCAATGTTAAGCTTTAATAAAGATCAATGCACATGTGATAAAAGTAAAGAAATATAAAAAATTTGGTACATGAGTATGAGAATTATACAAAAGTGGGAATTATGGATGGCTAGGTGTGATTTTTTTTAGAATTACATAGAGTATGTGTGTGTGTTAGGTAAGAGCTTAGGTTAGTCAAAGATTCATATTATAGCTCACTTGGCCATACATGTATCCTTACCTTTACCTCAATCCTATTACAACCCTGAAAAGACCTCATGATGTTTGCATTGGTATGCTAAATATTTGTTGATTGGTTAGATGAAGAACAAGGTTGAGAAAGCATGACTAGGGAAGAGTAGAGTGATTGACCCTGCATTCATGAGCTATCTTCTTACAAATTTACTTGCTTTTTATTGTACAATTTGAATTAGTGGAATTTGGTTTGTATTTTTCTTGAAGAACTTGTTTGCTTTTAACCAAGTAACATCTTAGCATGTAGTTGCATTCACATTCATTGGTTGCATTGCATGAGTCTTGCTTTACCCTATTCATTTATTTTATCTCCTTAAGCTAAGCATGAGGACATGCTAATGTTTAAGTGTATGGAGGTTGATAAACCACTATTTTATTGTTTATCTTGTGCTAAATTGATTGGTTTTTATCAGCTTTTCACCCACTTATTCATATGAATTGCATGATATTACAATTCCTAAATTTATTCTATGATTGAAAACTTGCTTTCTAAAGCTTTAAATTGTGTATTTTAATTTCTCTTTTATAACATTCGATGCCGTGATATGTGCGTTAAGTGTTTCAGGCATCATAGGGCAGAAATGGCCTAGAAAATGGAGAGGAAGCGTGCAAAAATGGAAGGAACACAAGATATTAAGGAGGTGACCAGCGAGAAGCGACGCAGACACATGGCTTACGCGACCGTGCAAAATGGAGGAAATCGCGGTGACGCGCTCGCGTGCCTGACGCGAGCGCGTGATTTGGAATCTGCACGAGTGACGCGAATGCGTGGACGACGCGCACGCGTGGCAAGGAAAAACGCTGAATGACGCGTACGCGTGACCGATGCGTACGCGTGACATGCGCGATCTGCAGAAAATTCAGGAAACGCTAGCGGTGATTTCGGGCCGCGTTTTGACCCATATTTCGGCCCAGAAACACATATTAAAGTCAGGGAACATGCATAGACTCAAAAAGGAGGAGATCACACACACAATTTTAGGTTTAGATGTAGTTTTTAGAGAGAGGGGTTCTCTCCTGTCTCTTAGGATTTAGGATTAGGATTCCACTTAAAGGAATTAGGATTTCATCTTCTTTTCAAATCACAGGTTCAATGTTCCTTTTATTTATTTTCTCGATTTAGTTTATGAACTCTTTATGTTTAGATTGATTTCCTTTTATTAATGCAATTTGAGGTATTTCAGATTTATGATTTTTATTCAGCTTTTTACATTCTTAGCTTTGGTTGATTAATTAGAGACTCTTGAGTTATCAAACTCATCGTGATTGATAATTGTTATTTTTGCTAATTGATTTGAATTCCAATGACTCTAGTCTTTTCTTAGGAATTGACTAGGACGTGAGGGACCAAATTGATTAGCTCACTTGACCTTCCTTTGTTTAGTAAAGATTAACTAAGTGGGATTAAAACCCAATTCTCATCACCATTGATAAGGATAACTAGGATAGGACTTCTAACTCTCATACCTTGCCAAGAATTTTATTAATTATTAATTTATTTTTCTTGTCAACTAAATTACTTGTTCAAACCTTTTAAAAACCCCAAAATATACCTTTGCATAACTAATAATAAGAACACCTCCCTGCAAATTTATCAGGGGTGTGTTACTTGTGACAACCAAAACTTTTGTACGAAAGGATTCTCTGTTGGTTTAGAAACTATACTTACAATGCGAACTTATTTGTGAATTTCTTTACCGATAGAAATCTGATCGTCACTCCCTCCTAACACTTTTATTTACTGTCCTTAAGTTGGACAATTGATGGGGTTCTTGCTATGGTGGCTTATGCTTGAATTCTTCCTTGAATCCCCACCAATGTTTGCATTTCCACTAGCATCCAGGATCCCAAACTAGGCTCACCAAGTTCCAAATAGATCTCAAGCAAGTAACAAGACCCCAAGATTGATGATGTTTGATGTGTATTCTGGGGTCCCAAACCTTGTTTGTTAACACCCTTTCTTCTTGATCTTCATGCTTCGATTCAGGTGACAAGGTTCTCGATTTATCAAGTAAACACCAAAGCATATTCCTAGATCCTTTCAATTGAATAGCACACCAATCCTTTCTCCTAAACTTTGAGCTTCCAACCATAGTGAACCGAGAATTATGATGCCAACCACTAATCGTCTCTCTTTTGCTCGTCAACCCACAAATATTCCTAAGTTGACCATCCATCTCAAGCAAACCATATCCAAGCGGGATAATAAAGCTCAAGGATAAGAATTTTACCCACTTAAATGTTAAGGTTGATGGTAACTGAAGAACGGATTCTCTATCGGTAAAGAATTTCAAAAATATATAATCGCGTTGTAAGTATAGCTTCTAGACCGACAAGAATTCCTTTCTTACAAAAGTTTTGGTTGTCACAAGTAACAAACCCCTTTGAAATTGATAACTGAAGTATTTAAACCTCGGGTCATCTTCTCAAGGAATTGCAGGGAAGTGTTCTTATTATTGGTTATGCAAAGGTATATTTTGGGGTTTTCAAAAGGGTTGAACAAGTAATGTAAAATAACAAGTCGTTAAAATAATAACAAGTAAAGCTCTTGGCAAGGTATGAGAACTGGAAGTCCTATCCCAGTTATCCTTATCAATTGTGATGAGAATTGGATTTTTCTCCCACTAAGTCAACCTCTAACTATGAAGGTAAGTCAAGTGGATGAATTAATTTTGACTCAGGTCCTAGTCTTTCCTTGGGAAAGGCTAGAGTTATTGGAATTCGAATTAACTCTTGAAGAATTCTAATTTTCAATCAACAATGAGTTTGATAATTCAAGTGTCTCCAATTACTCAACCAAAGCCAAAAGGGAAAAATCTAAATTATTTATATAAATAAAAGAAAGCAATCATAAATCTGAAATACCTCAAATTGCATTAAGTAAAGAAAATCAATCTAAACATAAAGAGTTCATGAACTAAATTGATAAAATAAATAAAAGGAACATTGAACCTGAGAAGAAGTTGAAATTTTAAATCCTTTAAGAGGAATCCTAATCCTAAATCCTAAGAGAGAGGAGAGAACCTCTCTCTCTAAAAACTACATCTAAATTATGAAAAGTAAATTATGAGTCGTCTCTCCATTGTTCAATGAATGGATGCATTCTCCCACTTTATAGCCTCTAATATGTGTTTTCTGGGCCGAGAACTGGGTCAAAAACAGCCCAGAATTCGCTGGTTATGAAATCAAACACGCTGATTTTCGTCACTGCGATGCGTCCGCGTAGAGCACGCATTCGCGTCGCCTAGCTTGTACGGCCACTATGATAAATTATATATCAAATCGAAGCCCCAGACGTTAGCTTTCCAACACAACTAGAACCGCATTATTTGGACCTCTGTAGCTCAAGTTATGACCGTTTGAGTGTGAAGAGGTCAGGCTGGACAGCTTAGCAACTTCTTCAACTTCTTGTATTTCTTCCACTTTTGCATGCTTCCTTTTCATCCTCTAAGCCATTCCTGCCTTGTAATATCTGAAATCACTTAACACACATATCAAGGCATCGAATGGTAATAAGAGATGATTAAGATACACAATAAAAAGATCTCTAGGAAGCAAGTTTTCAACCATAGAACAACTTTTAGAAGGAATTGTAATATCATGCTAATCATATGAATAAGTGGGTAAAGACTTGATAAAAACCACTCAATTAAACACAAGATAAACCATAAAATAGTGGTTTATCAGTAACTTAGGAGGAGATGTCTCCAATGGTCTTGATAAGGCAATTCTCACTCTTGTCCGTCCTCTTTGAAGGGCTTCCACCTCTTGACAAGATGTTTCAAGCTCTACCTTTTGCCAAGCTTTCTCAAGTTCAAATGCTTCCTCACCAATGTCTTCTAGCTCTTCTCCATCACTCAAGTCATAAATTGGAAGTTGAGTGAAATCTACCTCAACATCAAATTCAAGTTCAACGGGGAAGAACTCATCAAGCTCAAAAGGATCATATGTTGATGCGAAATCATCATGAATATGTGGACTTGTTGCTTGCCCCATTTCTTCCAATTCTTCACTCATAATATGTCTTGGAGGTTGTGCACTATCCTCCTCAACATCACTTTCAAACTCCATGGAAGAGGGCTCTACAACTTTATATTCCTCATTGCATTTAACATCTCCTAAATCTTCAACCACTTCTTCTTCAATAATTTCGGCTTTCTCCACTTGCTCTAGTACAAAATTCCACTCCTTGTTTTCCACCAAAGTCTCTAATCTCTCTCTCATGCTCTGTTCTTCATTAGATTCTCCACATGTAACCATGGGAGGGCTTTGAGGGTCTAAGTTTAGGGTGACTAAAGTAGTTATTACCCCTTGGAGAGTAGTATAAATCTCCCTTTGCTCTTGGAGACATGAAATGAGAATGTCATTCATTGATGTTTGAGGTGGATAGGAGGGTTCATCATGTGGGAGAAAGGGTTCACAATAGGAAGGTAGTTCATATTAGTGGGAGTATTGAGGTGGTGTGTGTGAGAATGGTAGTTCTTAAGAGTAAATGTATTGGAATTATAGTGGCTCTAAGGATTTTCTTTCATAATGGTCACAAAGGTGAAGTATACAAGGTTGGTAATATGATGGAGGTGGGTTATAGGAAGGTGTTTGGTAAGAGGGGGTTTATGAGTATGGTGGGGAACAATGTTGAGGAATTGGTTCATATTAGTGTGCATTATAGGGTGGATTATTACCATAGGATTCCGGAGGAGGTTGTTGCCATAAAGGCTGACCATAAGCATGTGGCTCCTCCCTAACTTGATATCCATTCCCATAATGTGATTTCTCGTTGAAGTTTTCATTTCCTACAACATAGTTGTAACCAAACTCATAGCCAAAGGATTGAGAATTCATGATAGCAAAAGAAAATAAAAACAAAAGCCAATGAGAAACGAAGAAAACAAACTCCTACAACTAGCAAAAGCTTGTAAACAAACAAAAAGCAAACTATTCACAATATTCACATATATACAATAACCAATAACAAGCACACATTGTAACTCCCTGGCAACGGCGCCAAAAACTTGATGAAAGGGAAATTATCGGTTAGGAATTTTCGCAAAAATAATTCCATTGAAGTATAGATCTAAACCGACAAGCAACCTCAATCAAGTTTAATTTTTGTTTGTCACTTAAGCAAACCAAATAAAAACTGAGAGTATTTAAACCGAATATATCTTATTTGCTAACGAGATATGACTATAATTTTTTTTAAACATATCTTATAAACTCTGAAAAATTAATAAATAATTAATTAATAAATTAATTATTATTTAAAGAAGTTAAAAAATTAAATTTTATAGTTTAGAGAAGTAGAAGTATTTAAAATATAATATTTAACACTAATTTTAAAGATTTTGACCCAAAAGCAGACAACAGGCTAAATTGGTTGAACTTGGCCCATGTTGGGCCCGACCCATAAAAACTCTCCCTTACCTTTGTTCAGCACATATCATCTCAAAATGAGAGTGAGAGTAAGGAAGAACAAGAGCCCTAATCACCTCCAAACTTCAATCTTCTGCAACTTTTAATTCGGAGCTCCAATTGACGAGCCGTTTATGACCACACGTTTGTCTTGGAATGCTCTTCGATTCTAACTGAACAAAGTGTTAAGAATTCCTAAAATTCATGTCCAGTTCTCCCTCCTCTATAATTTTGCATTTTTTGTTTTGGAGATGTTGAATTATTGTGATTTTAATTGTTTAAGGTTACTCTATCTTGAATTATAAGTAGGTTTCTTCCCAATTTCAAGTGGGTAAGGTAAAGAGCCTTTGAACCCTTGTAAATTAGTGAATTAGTGAATCTTGTGTTGATTATTGTAAAATTGTGTGAAATTAGATTGTGTGCATGTGAAATTGAAGTTAAATGGATGGTCTTGAATGCTTGATTTGGAGCAATTGTGGCTGGACTAGCTGAATTGGAGCTTGGAACCTTTGGAAGCCGGCGGACGAAATTGTGATCATCAATGTTGTATTCTTTGTTGTTGGTGCTATGTGTGGACACAACTCCGTTCAACTAACCAGCAAGTGTACTAGGTCGTCCAAGTAATAAACCTTATGTGAGTAAGGGTCGATCCCACAGAGATTGTTGGTATGAAGCAAGCTATGGTCATCTTGTAAATCTCAGTCAGGCAGATTATAATTGATTATGGATTTTCAAATATTAATAAATAATAAGCAGGAAATAAAGATAATTAAAATAGGATAGAAATACTTATGTAAATTAATGGTGGGAATTTCAGATAGGCGTATGGAGATACTGTGCCATTTCTTTTTCTACTTTCCTACTTCTTCCTTCTAGTTCTTTCATTCCTTCCTATGGCAAGCTGTATGTAGGGCATCACCGTTGTCAATGGCTACATCCCATTCTCTCAGTGAAAAAGGTCCAAATGCTCTGTTACAGCACGGCTAATCATCTGTCGGTTCTCAATCAGGTTGGAATAGAATCCCTTGATTCTTTTGCATCTGTCACTAACGCCCAGCCTTCAGGAGTTTGAAGCTCGTCACAGTTATTCAACCCCAGAATCCTACTCGGAATACCACAGACAAGGTTTAGACTTTCCGAATTCTCATGAATGTCGCCATCAATCTAGCTTATACCACGAAGATTCTGTTTAAGGAATCTAAGAGATACGTGCCCGGCCTAAGGTAGAACGGAAGTGGTTATCAATCACGCGCGTTCATAAGTGAGAATGATGATGAGTGTCATGGATCATCACATTCATCAATTTGAAGTGCAACGAATATCTTAGAATAGGAATAAAGAGAATTGAATAGGAAATAGTAGTAATTGCATTAAAACTTGAGGTACAGCAGAGCTCCACACCCTTAATCTATGGTGTGTAGAGACTCCAACGTTGAAAATACATAAGTGAAAGGTTCAAGCATGGCCGAATGGCCAGCCCCCCAAAACGTGATCAATAGTCTCCTCAGATGAAGAATAAAATAAAACTGAGACCAAAGATGTCTAATACAATAGTAAATTATCCTATTTATACTAGACTAGCTACTAGGGTTTACATGAGTAAGTAATTGATGTATAAATCCACTTCCGGGGCCCACTTGGTGTGTGTTTGGGCTGAGCATGATCTATCCACGAGCTGAGGCTTCTTTTGGAGTTGAACGCCAAGTTGTAACGTGTTTTGGGCGTTCAACTCCGGTTCGTGACGTATTTTTGGCGTTTGACTCCAGACAGCAACATGGAACTGGCGTTGAGCGCCAGTTTACGTCGTCAATTCCCGAATAAAGTGTTGACTATTATATATTGCTGAAAAGTTCTGGATGTCTACTTTCCAACGTCGTTGAGAGCGCGCCATTTGGAGTTCTTTAGCTCCAGAAAATTCATTTTGAGTGCAGAGAGGTCAGATTCCAACAGCATCAGCAGTCCTTTGTCAGCCTCCTATCAGAATTTTGCTCAAGTCCCTCAATTTCAGCCAGAAATTGCCTGAAATCACAGAAAAACACACAAACTCATAGTAAAGTCCAGAAATGTGAATTTAAATTAAAAACTAATGAAAACATCCCTAAAAGTAGCTTGAACTTACTAAAAACTACCTAAAAACAATGCCAAAAACCATATAAATTATCCGCTCATCAGAAGCTTGTATGGATAAAAGGGTTTTGAGGTGTTGTTAATCTAGGAAGAAATTGGCTAAAGTATGGTTTTGGTTTCTCATAGTTAATATATAATATTTAATAAAAACTTAGGCTAGTTATTGACCGTAGGATAAGCTAAATTATGTGAATTGTTAATGCTTTATGATTGGTGGTAACATATGTTGAGTCTGATGGAAAACTATGTATGGAATTGTTGAATAATTGAAGGGTTTGAAGGTTGATATTGAATGGTGAAGTTAATGGAGGTGTGTGTGTACAAGTGGGTTGAAAAAATTGATGAGTTTATATATTAGGATGGTTGGAAATTTGATAATAAGTATGTGTGACTTTGTGTAGGTACAATTTGTGTTAATTTGGTTAGGAATTGGTTGCTTTTTGGTTTGAAAACTTTGGAAAAACTTGAGGTTTTCATTTTTGGTAAAAAAATATTTTTTAACCAATTTTTAACGCGTTGTAACTTCACCCTTAGACCCTCAAATTTGATAAAACTTATCTTAAATAAAAATTGGATCCGAGTATATTTTACAACGTTCAAAGAATGGACTAAAAGTATTTTTTAATGAAAAAGTTATGCGCATTTGATGTTTGGGCCTAAAAACAGGATTCTGCAAAAAGTGTTAAAAGCGAGAAAATCTGGTATGCGTGCGTATGCACGCGATCATGCGCACGCATGGACTAGAGCGAAGTAGAAACTTGTGCATATGCACGATGGAGTGTGCGTACACACACATTGGGATTTCACACACTATGATGTGTACGCACACGCTGAAAAATTTGTCTGGTGCATGTGTACACACACTATGATGCGTACGCACAGACTGATATTTTCATCTGGTGCATGCGTACGCACAGTACCATGTATACACACGATGTTCTATTTTATCCTTAAACTCTATTTTTAATTATTTGACCTTCCTAGCAAGTTTGTAAACCTCCAAAATCACTGTTTTGATAAAAATTCATAATTTTTGAACTATAACCATTACTCCAATTTTTCCAAACCTCTGAAAACTATGTTTAAAGTCTGATAGCTAGATTTTAGGCTGTAAAATAGGGATAAGGGTGTTGATGGTGCTAGTTTTGGTATCAAAGGAGATTTGAGAAGTGAATGATTGATTTAATGAGATATTATAAATGATGAATGAGACATGATAAGAATGATTATAATATTTTGAGATGAGGATGAATGAGTTTGATTGAGATATGAGTGATGATGATGATGAGGATCAATTTTAATTATGATTTTTGAATGAGTTGAAATGATATTGAGAATGAATTTTTGAATGAGATACCTAGCCAGTAGCAGCAGTAGTGGTTCATCCCACTTGCTCTGGGTTAGTGATTGTGACACCTGAGCAATAGGAGCAGTAGTGGTTTATTCCACTTGCTCTGGATTGAGTTTGTAAACACCCTCTTGGGTGGTAGTAGCAACAGTAGTGGTTCATTCCACTTGCTCTCGGTCAAGCGGATAGTATGCAAGGGGATGTGGCTCAGGCCCACTTGCTTTGCGATGGGGTGTTTCTATCCAAGATTAGCTACCAGGACATGTCAGATTTGGCTATATAACTGACAGATGATATCATTAGCCATAGGGCAAGCATACATCATATGCATTTGTATGTTTTGTTTGAGTGTGCATTATTTTGGTTTGCCTAACTGCCCATCTATGTTTATCTGTTATCTGACTTAACTACTGTATCTACTTCTTAATTGTATTTTTCTTGTTTATATTTGTATATGTATGTATTTCTGAGAGACCATCTTTTGGTGGAGGTATGATGAGGATGAATTTGAAGAGAATTCCAAGACGAACGCGTGACCATGGATGGCTCATCAATCGGAGCTACGAATTGAAAGATACGAAGGATAGAAGATTGAATTGGAATGTGGAAGTTAGGGTTCTTTCATTCCCTTCCCCTTTCAGTGTGACTTCATTATAAATGAAGGGGAGTGGCTGTGTTTGGGTTATATATGTTGGGCCTTGGGCTCAATATAGACCCGGTTCAACCAGTTTATCTCGTTAGCTCAACTTTAGGCCGAAATCTTTAAAATTAGTATTTTAATTCGTGTTCTAAATATTTTTACTACTTTAAATTATAAAATTTAATTTTCTAATTTTTTTACTCATAATTAATTTTAGTTAATTATTTATCAATATAGAGGGTTTACAATGTACATATCTTTACACTGCTTTATACAATTTTTTTATTACCAATACATACAGTTGATACTATCCAACATGCCAGAGAAGCCACAAGACTCCATATTTATAATAACCGATGTGCATCATTTGAATTTGATTTTTGAATGTATTCGGCCTCAATCACTAAAATCGCGCCTTCAACAAATTTTTTCGAGCGTACAATTGTGGTGCTTTTTCCTATGCATACATAACCATCAGCAACATCAAATGCTACTTGACGTAGCGAAAATTGGCGAGTTAAGAATTTATTAATACAAATACGTTGCAAGTACAGTCCTTAACCAGCCGAAAATTCGCTTATCAATTTAAAAGGATTGTCACAATATTGAAATTAAAATACTGGGAGTATGAATCCCAGGTCGTCTTCCAACGAGTTGCAGAGAAATGTGCTATTTTATCAATCAGATGTTTTCAAAAAAATGGTTGAGTTGATAACAGGAAATTAAATTAGGGAATTTAATTAATCTTAAATAAAAGCCTTGACTGGGAGTAGATTAGTTAGAAGCCCTATTCTTGTTGAAGTACTCTCAAGATTAATTAATAATTGGAAGTTGCTCTGCTTAGTTATCCCTTACTAGGTAAAGGAAAGTCAAGCAAGTTGAAAAGCTGTTTCTAATCACAAGTCCTAATCCTCTCCCTTGGGGAAGACTAGTGTCAATGATTAAAGGTTGATCCAACAATAATTCCAATTATAATTTCTCTCTTGAGTAATTCAACTCAAGATTTCCTTTCAATCATCTCCCAATCAAGTTATGGAACTACTCACTCATCATAATTATAAACATCACAGAATTAATGGGGAAAATAAAAGAAGACATGATAAATAATAATGAAAAGGATTAATTGAAAATAAAAATAGTCTATATTAATGACTTGTAAAAATAATCCAATGTCAACTCTGGGGGAATTAAGAATATGGAATAATAAATGAAAAGTAATTGACAGAATATAATGACTAGTACTGGAGGTAGACTCTTCTCAAAAGCTAAAGCTAAAATCTTCAAAATCCTAACTATGAATGTTCAAGTGAGTAAAACCTAGGGGAGGAGCAATTTCAGATCTAGAAACTGAAAATTATGCGGAATGAATGTTCTCTCTTGTTTCTGCATGTTTCTTGGCTCTAGTCTGTGTTTCTGGGCCGAAAACTGGGTTAAAATCTGGCCCAGAAACACTGCCAGCGACTCCTGAGATTCTGCAGATCGCGCACGTCACGCGGTCGCGTCATTCATGCGGACGCGTCATTCGGCGTTTCGCTTTTCCATGTGGGCGCATCGTCTATGCCTCCGCGTCGCTTATGCTTTTCCAATCCGCGTGGTTGCGTGAGCCATGCGGCCGTGTCACTGCGATTTCCTCTCTTTCACGCGGTCGCGTGAGTCATGCGGCCGCGTCACTTCTCGCTGGCCATCGCCTCAATTTCTTGTATTCCTTCCATTTTGCAAGCTTCCTTTCCAATCTCCCACTCATTCATGCCCTATAAAGCCTGAAACACTTAACACACAGATCACGGCATCGAATGGAATAAAGGAGAATTAAAATACCTAATTAAAAGTCTCTAGGAAGTAAGTTTTCAATCATGTAATAATTTTAGGAAGGAAATATAAATGCATGCTAATTATATGAATAAGTGGGTAAAGATCATGATAAAACCACACAATTAAACACATTGTAAACCATAAAATAGTGGTTTGTCAACCTCCCCACACTTAAACATTAGCATGTCCTCATGCTTAGTTGAAGGAGATAGAATAAATGAGTAGGAACATGTAAAAACTCATGCAATGCAATGCAACCTATATATGTGAATGCAACTATATGATTCTTGTCCACTTGATCAAGAGTAAATAAGTTCTTCAAAACAATTGTAAATCAAATTCCACTAATTCAATTCTCATATAGTAAGAACAGATAAAAATGAAAGAAGGTAGCTCATGAAAGCGGGGAACATAGAATTTTAAACATTGAACCCTCACTGATGATGTATGTATACTCTAATCTCTCCAGTGTATAGGGTAATCACTCTAGCCTTCTCTAATC
>NC_029777.3:19212853-19215145 GCF_000817695.3 Arachis duranensis
AATGGGGCCAAGGTAAAGGTAAGGATACATATATGGTTAAGTGAGCTTATAAATTGAATCTTTAATTAACCTAAACTTTAATATAACCTATATATATTTTATATAACTTTGGAGTTCGTACCTAGCTACCCAGAATTCTCTTTCACATTCCATACTCATGTATCAACTTTTTATTTTAATTTTATCATACATGCATTGATCCTTGAATTCTTAACTCAGCACCGGGGCAGTTTTGTCCCCTTATTTATTTATTGAATATTTTTGATTTTTTTAACATAAACATAAAAATAAACATAGCTAATCAATGCACATAGATTTTTTATTCTTATATTTTCACATGAGTAGATGTCCAAATTCCCATTATATTATCATGACACACTCCCTTGTTATCCTTTGTCCCCATTAGAGAAGAAAACACACAAGAATAAAAATTTATGGTTAAATAATGTAACCTTATAAATAAGCTCAAAATCTCACAGGTTGTGTGTTCTTTAGCTCAAAAATCATGTTCCAAATACAACTTCAAGCAAATTTAACATAAAAGTTTTAATTAAAATTAGTGAAATTTTTGTTCCAAAAAAATAGAGTCTTAGAAGAAACTTATTGTCTTTTCAATCAAGTAGAACATGCATGCAACTAATCTATTACTATGCAATTTATCCTATTCTACAAAAGAAAAACTAACTAAATATCCTAATTTATTGGTGTTTAGGGAAGAAAAATTACCTCCGGAAGTCAGGTACTGACCGACCTCCCCACACTTAAGGATTTGCACCGTCGTCAGTGCCATCTATCAGGAACAACGGTGGGCTGGTGGCAGTATCTCCACAGTCGGGACCGTCATGGCTCCCTGTGCTGGTGAAGAAAGTGGAGTCCGGAGTGCCTGGGTCCTCATTAGGTCTGTGGTTGCCTGTGAGTAGCTCCTTGAGGTATTTGAAACAGCGGTAGTTGCAGCACTCTCGGAGCTTGGCTTTCTTTTCTTGTTGGTCCAACCGCTTCAGTATTTGATGCAGTAGCTGACTAGAAGATGGTGGAGGAACTGCAGCATCTTCTGTGGACTGGCTGGTAGTGGCAAGTGGTGGCCTGAGATATCTCCCGTTGGGGACGTACTGATCATCCCGTAGAAGTATGTCTTTGGTGTCTCCAGCTCTGTAGGGGACTCCGGCTGCTGAGATAAGATCAGAGACCAAGGCGGGAAAAGGTAGGTTGCCCGCGATCTGCACGTGTTCCATTGCATTCTGGATATGTCTCGGTAAATTTAGAGGCTGGTCTGTGAGGATGCACCATAGTAGAACAGCCATGTCTGCGGTGAAGGAGGACTCATGAGTGCTCGGGAAGACGTAATGAGACATAATCTGTGCCCATACGTGAGCCTCTAAGGTAAGTGCAGAAGTCGAGATTCCCTTAGGATGGGAACGATGGTATCCGAAGATCCATTTGCTGCCAGGTTGAGCGATAATTCTGAGAACAGCGTCCCAGTGAAAGTTGTATGCCTGGCGCTTGATGGCAGCTTTCTGAAAAGTGTCCAATCCTTCTGGAGCATGGGGAAGATCTAAGGCTCGCTGAATGGCCTCTTTTGTAATGGGGACTTGCTTCTGACGTATAAAGACAGACTGCAGGGTTGGCAGGTGGAAGTTGGAGTAGAACTCAACTACCCAAGAAAATTGACCTGCCTTGGCTGTCTCTGTAGGAAACTCCAACGTCTTTGTGCAATTTGCGGCTCAACAAAGTCGGCAATACGAGGCGGAAGGATAAGAAGGTGTTCATTGTTGTAATTCTGAGCTGCCAGAATAGGAAACATCTGCTCACAGTAGCGATTTGGAAATCGTGCAGTGTCCTTTGCTGGGAAGGCTCTCTCCTTTTCATCAACCTTTATAATCCTTTTAATTCTTTTTGTTGAGGGCTTGACTGCAGTTGAAGAAGGTTCTGCCACTAATGTTCTTTTTGTTCCTTTCCTTGCTGTTGATTTGGGAGTAGCTTTCTCTTCACCTTTCTTGGTGGCCATCCTGAAAGGGAACGAGGAAAGTAAATTAAATTTAAAGAGATATAGCAAGGAAGAGGATTTAATGAGGGACAATCAGTGCACGGTAAAGATGAATGAAGTGAACACATGGTCATGACAACATGTGAAAAGTTCATCAAAGGGAATAAAACAAGTGCATGATAGGATAAGTAGATGCAAGATGTTTATTGGCATGCTGGCAAATGCATGAGTAGCATAGATCAAGCATCACTTCGTAACAAACCATCACGTTTGTATTGACAATTAAATTCAATTAATAAAATAGTAAA
>NC_029777.3:19223198-19224480 GCF_000817695.3 Arachis duranensis
AATTCAAAAAAATCAAAAATATCTTTTCCTTATCTCCCTCCAAAATTTCGAAATTTTGGGTTGACTTGGTCAAAAATTTTTAAAATTAGTTGTTTCTTACAAGTCAAGTCAAAATTTCAATTTTAAAAAATCTTATCTTTTCAAAACCTTTTTCAAAAAAAATCATATCTTTTTCATTTTTTTATAATTTTCAAAAATTTCAAAAATTATTTTTCAAAATATTTTCAAAATCTTTTTCTTATCTTTTTATCAAATTTTCGAAAATTAGCTAACAATTAATGTGATCGGTTCAAAAAGTTGAAGTTTGTTACTTTCTTGTTAAGAAAGGTTCAATCTTTGAATTCTAGAATCCTATCTTGTAGTTTCTTGTTAGTTAAGTAATTTTTAAAATTAAATCTTTTTCAAAATATCTTTTTCAAAATATCTTTTTCAAATATATCTTTTTATCTTTTATCTTATCTTTTTCAAAAATTTTATCTTTTTCAAAATTTGATTTCAAAATATCTTATCTAATTTTTTATCTTCTTATCTTTTTCAATTTTGATTTCAAAATCTTTTTCAATCAACTAACTAACTTTTTGTTTGTTTCTTATCTTTTTCAAAATCACCTAACTACTTTTCCCTCTCTAATTTTCGAAAATACCTCTCTCCTTTTCAAAAATTCTTTTTAAATTAACTAATTGTTTCAAGTTTTAATTTTAATTTTAATTCATCTTTAATTTTCGAAAATTACTAACCTCTTTTTCAAAAATTATTTTCGAATTTCTCCCTCTCTTTTCTTTTTCTATTTAATTAATTAATTACTAACACTTCTCTTCACCTCTCTTCATCTAAAGAATCCGAATTTCTTATATCCCTTGTATTTGGATTCTTCTACCACCTTCTTCTTCTACTAACATAAAGGAATCTATATACTGTGACATAGAGGATTCCTTTTTCTTTTCTTGTTTTCTTCTCTTTCATATGAGCAGGAACAGGGAAAAGGGCACTCTTGTTGAAGTTGATCCAGAACCTGAAAGGACTCTGAAGAGAAAATTAAGAGAAGCTAAATTACAGCAATCCAGAAATAACCTTTCAGAAATTTTCGAACAAGAGAAGGAGATGGCAGCCGAAAATAATAATAATAATAATGCAAGGAGAAGGCTTGGTGACTTCACTAAGCCAACATCCAAGTTTGATGAAAGAAGCATCTCCATTCCTGCCATTGGAGCCAATAACTTTGAGCTTAAGCCTCAACTAGTTGCTTTAATGCAACAAAACTGCAAGTTTTATGGACTTCCAT
>NC_029777.3:19230938-19258042 GCF_000817695.3 Arachis duranensis
CCCTATACAAAGCTTGCCATGGAAAGGAGTAAGAAGGATTGAGTAGAAGCAGTAGGAGAGCAGGCGTCCTTGAGCCATGCAGCATCTCTATCCGCTTATCTGAAATTCCCACCAATGAATCTGCATAAGTATTCTATCCCTTTTATTATTCCTTTTTATTATTTATTCCAATAATCACAATTCCCCTTTTTTTGCCTAACTGAGATTTACAAGGTGACCATAGCTTGCTTCATACCAACAATCTCTGTGGATTCGATCCTTACTCGCGTAAGGTTTATTACTTGGACGACCCAGTACACTTGCTGGTTAGTTGAACGGAGTTGTGTCCACTCGTGCCAATTTCTAAAATCCAATTACAATGAATATGATCACAATTTCATCCACCAATAGGGTAAGTAGATGCAAGATGTTTATTGGCATGCCAGCAAGGGCATGAGTAGCTTAGATCAAGCATCACTTCGTAACAAACTATCACGTTTGTATTGACAATTAAATTCAATTAATAAAATAGTAAAGAGAATTTGTGAAAAGCATGCATTGAATAGTAGAGTAGAATAATGTAGAAAAGTACATGATGCCATATGGGCTTTTTCACAAACACATAGCATGCATGTTAAATAAGGTATGGAAAATATTAATTGGAATATGCAAGTAACCCTATAAAAATAATATATAATTGTTAAACAAATCACAAATAAGCCATAAGCAACACATAAAAATAATGACCCAAATAAAATTCCAACACCAATAGGAGGAATAGGAAAAGAGAAAGAAAACATAGTTAGGGAAAGTAGAAGAGAAAGAAAAAGAAAACATGATAAGAAAAAGAAGAATGAAAAAGTAAGGGGGGAAGAAGAGAGACGAAAAACCTTGATAATGGTGGTGGGAGATTGGGGGGTGAAAGAGAGAAAGAAGGGGGGAAAGATGGAAGAGGGGAGAAGAGAAATAAGATTGGGGGGAAAGAAAAGATAAACAGTCTGGCAGATTTGAACGAGCCGGGTGGTGGACGAAATTGTGATCACATCAATGTAGTATTCTTTGTTATTGTATGGAATCATTATTGTGGCTCTTGGCTATGTATGGACACAACTCCGTTCAACTTAACCAGCAAGTGTACTGAGTCATCCAAGTAATACCTTACGTGAGTAAGGGTCGATCCCACAGAGATTGTTGGTATGAAGCAAGCTATGGTCACCTTGTAAATCTCAGTTAGGCAGATTAAATTGGTTTATGGTGAGTTCGAAATTTAATAATAAAAAGGGATAGAAATACTTATGTAAATCAATAGTGGGAATTTCAGATAAGTGTGTGAGGATGCTGTGCTCCTCTTGAATCTCCACTTTCTTATTACATTCATCCAATCCTTCCTACTCTTTTCCATGGCAAGCTGTATGTAGGGCATCACCGTTGTCAATGGCTACATCCCATCCTCTCAGTGAAAACGTTCCTATGCTCTATCACAGCACAGCTAATCATCTGTCGGTTCTCAATCAGGTTGGAATAGAATCCTTTGATTCTTTTGCGTTTGTCATCACGCCTATCCTTCAGAAGTTTGAAGCTCCTCACAGTCATTCAATCCCAGAATCCTACTCGGAATACCATAGACAAGGTTTAGACTTTCCGGATCCTCATGAATACCGCCATCTATCTAGCTTATACCACGAAGATTCTGTTGGGGAATCTAAGAGATATGCGCCCTGCCTAAAGTAGAACGAAAGTGGTTGTCAATCACGCGCGTTCATAGGTGAGAATGATGATGAGTGTCACGGATCATCACATTCATCAAAGTTAAGTATAATGTATATATTGGAATAAGAATAAAAGAGAATTGAATAGAAAGTAATAGTAATTGTATTGAAACTTGAGGTACAGCAGAGCTCCACACCCCTTAATCTATGGTGTATGTGTATAGACTCCACCGTTGAAAATACATAAGTGATGAAGGTCCAGGCATGGCCGAATGGCCAGCCCCCAAAACATGATCAATAGTCTCCTAAGATGAAGAATAAAACAAAACTGAGACCAAAGATGTCTAATACAATAGTAACTTATCCTATTTATACTAGACTAGCTACTAGGGTTTACATGAGTAAGTAATTGATGCATAAATTCACTTCCGGGGCCCACTTGGTGTATGTTTGGGCTGAGCTTGATCTATCCACGAGCTGAGGCTTTTCTTGGAGATAAACTCCAAGTTATAACGTGTTTTGGGCGTTCAACTCCGGATCTTGACGTTTTTCTGGCGTTTAACTCCAAACAGCAGCATGTACTTGGCGTTTAACGCCAAGTTACGTCATCAATTTCCGAATAAAGTATGGACTATTATATATTGCTGGAAAGCTCTGGATGTCTAATTTCCAACGCCGTTAAGAGTGCGCCAATTGGGGTTTTGTAGCTCCAGAAAATCCATTTCGAGTGCAGGGAGGTCAGATTCCAACAGCATCAGCAGTCCTTTTGTCAGCCTTTTTCAGAGTTTTGCTCAAATCCCTCAATTTCAGCCAGAAATTACTTGAAATCACAGAAAAACACACAAACTCATAGTAAAGTCCAGAAATGTGAATTTAACATAAAAACTAATGAAAACATCCTTAAAAGTAGCTTAAATTTACTAAAAACTACCTAAAAACAATGCCAAAAAGCGTATAAATTATCCGCTCATCACCGGGCAGCGCAAACAACGCGGTCGCGTGGAAAGCCCTTAAGTGAGGTGATGCGGATGCGTGACGTGATTTGCGCTAGTGGTGCGAGAGCAGCTTCACGCTCGCACAACTCTCTGTTTAATTTATGTTTTACCAAAATTTTGGGTGGCGCGGTCGCGTGGATGACACGATCGTGTGGATGGCCATCTTAAGAAAATGGCGCGGACGCATGGGGCATGCGTTCGCGTGAAAGGGCCTGTGCAATTAGCACAAGTAAAGCCCAGCTCCGGCATAACTTTCGGCCAGTCACCCTTGTTACGTCGAATTGGAGGGCCACGCGTTCGCATGGGTGACGCGGACGCGTGGTGAGGCCAAATTGCAAATGACGCGGTTGCGTCATCCACGCGGTCGGGTGAATCATATTGTGCCTAAGGCACGCCTCCAGCCACATTCCGGCACAACTCTCTGTTCAATCCTTTTTTATTTCCAATACCCATGCGACACGGACGTGTCGGTGATGCTGGCGCGTCGCGTGCTTTTTCTAGCTCTTTTTTTTTATGCAAATGCAGTATGTAGATGAGGTGCAAGATATAGGCAGTAGTATGGAGAAGAGTTATAGAAGAGGGAAGATAAGGAAAAGAAGGGGAACGATCATACCGTGGTGGGTTGTCTCCCACCTAGCAATTTGCTTTAACGTCCTTAAGTTGGACGCTTCAGGAGCTCAGTTTTCAGTTGCGAGTAGATCCTCCAAGAGGAAGATATCTAACTCCTTGTTTTTTGTCACCTTCTCACCATGATAGAGCTTCAAACGATGTCCATTAACCTTGATGAGTTCAGAGCTTGAAGGGTGACTTAGGTGAAAAACTCCGTAGGGCTCAGCCTTCTCGACTCTATATGGACCTTCCCACCTTGATCGCAGCTTGCCTGGCATGAGCCTCAGTCTGGAGTTGTAAAGGAGGACTAAATTCCCAGGTTGGAACTATTTCCTCTTGATGTGTTGATCATGTACAGCTTTCATTTTCTCCTTGTACAGCCTTGAGTTCTCATAAGCTTCTAGGCGAAGGCTCTCCAATTCTTGCAATTGTAACTTCCTTTCAGCTCCGGCCTTCTCAAATCCCATGTTGCATTCCTTTACTACCCAAAAAGCTTTGTGCTCCACTTCAACTGGAAGATGACAGGCCTTGCCATAGACTAAGTGAAAAGGACTCATCCCAATGGGTGTCTTGTACGCTGTTCTGTATGCCCAGAGTGTATCTGGCAGCCTAGTGCTCCAGTCTCTTCTATGAGGTTTAACTATCTTCTGCAATATGCGCTTTATCTCTCTATTAGACACTTCGACTTGCCCGTTAGTCTAAGGATGATAGGCAGTTGCTACTTTATGAATGATCCCATGCTTCTTCAGTAATCCTGTTAGTCTCCTGTTACAAAAATGGGTGCCTTGATCGCTCACGATTGCTCGTGGTGATCCAAAGCGACAAATAATGTGGTTTCTCACAAAGGAAACAACAGTGTTAGCATCATCAGTACGGATAGGAATCGCTTCCACCCATTTAGAAACATAATCTACAGCTAACAGTATATAAAGGTGGCCATTAGAATTTGGAAATGCACCCATGAAGTCAATGCCCCAAACATAAAAAATTTCACAGAAAAGCATAATTTGTTGAGGCATTTCATCCCTCTGGGATATATTACCAAACCTTTGGCATGGGGAACAAGATTTACAAAATTCAGCAGCGTCTTTAAAAAGAGTGGGCCACCAGAATCCACAGTCTAAGATTTTTCTAGCTGTTCTTTGAGGGCCAAAATGTCCTCCACTCTCAGATGAGTAATAGGCCTCTAAAATGGACTAGAATTCTGATTGAGGCACACACCTTCTAATTACCTGGTCAGCGCCACATCTCCATAAATATGGGTCATCCCATATATAATATTTAGACTCGCTTTTCAGCTTGTCTCTTTGGTGCTTAGTAAAATTTGGAGGAAAAGTGCGGCTAACTAGATAATTAGCGACAGGTGCATACGAAGGGACTACTTCAGATACTGCTTGTAGGTTATCAAATGGAAAATTATCAGCTATAAGAGTGGAGTCATCTTTAATGTGCTCAAGGTGACTCAAGTGGTCTGCCACTAGATTCTGGTTACCACTCATATCCTTTATTTCTAAATCAAATTCTTGTAGTAGTAGTATCCAACGTATAAGCCTTGGTTTGGATTCCTTTTTAGCTAATAAATACTTTAGAGCTGCGTGGTCAGAATACACTACTACCTTAGTACCAAGTAAATAGGCTCGGAATTTATCCAGAGCAAAAATAATAGCAAGAAGCTCTTTTTCAGTAGTAGTGTAGTTAGACTGAGCAGTGTCTAAAGTCTTAGACGCATAAGCAATGACAAAAGGATCTTTACCTTCACGTTGAGCTAGCACTGCTCCTACTGCATGGTTGGAAGCATCGCACATGATTTCGAATGGCTGGCTCCAGTCGGGTCCTCTCAGAATTGGAGCTTCAGTCAGGGTAGTTTTCAGCTTATCAAACGCTTGTTTGCAATCCTCACTGAAGTCGAACTCAATATCTTTCTGCAGTAGTCTGGATAAGGGAATTGCTACCTTACTGAAGTCCTTAATAAATCTTCGGTAAAAACCTGCATGTCCAAGGAACGAGCGGACTTCCCTCACAGAGGTAGGGTAAGGCAAACTAGAAATAACATCCACCTTTGTTGGATCTACAGAAATGCCATTATTAGACACAACATGTCCTAGTACAATACCTTGTTTAACCATAAAATGACATTTTTCAAATTTTAATACAAGATTTGTACTGACACGTCTATCTAATACTCTAGATAGACTATCCAAGCAAAGGCTAAAAGAATCACCATAAACGCTAAAATCATCCATAAAAACCTCCATACAGTCCTCGAGAAGGTCAGAGAAAAGACTCATCATGCACCTTTGGAAAGTAGCTGGTGCACTGCACAAGCCAAATGGCATTCTCTTATAGGCATAAGTCCCAAATGGACATGTAAAGGTAGTCTTTTCCTGATCTTCAAGAGAAATATGAATCTGGAAATAGCCTGTGTAACCATCTAAAAAGCAGTAATGTGATTTACCTAACAGGTGATCCAGCATTTGATCAATGAATGGAAGGGGATAGTGATCCTTACGGGTGGCTTGGTTGAGATGCCTGTAATCAATGCAGACCCTCCAGGCATTCTGTACTCTGGTTGCTATGAGCTCTCCATGCTTATTCTTCACTGTAGTGACTCCAGACTTCTTGGGCACCACTTGTACTGGGCTCACCCATTCACTGTCTGAGATGGGGTAGATAATATCTGCCTCTAATAGTCTGGTCACTTCCTTCTTGACAACCTTTAAGATAGTGGGGTTCAGTCTTCTTTGGGGTTGACGAACGGGTCTTTCTCCTTCTTCTAAAAATATTCTGTGCTCACAAACTTGAGGGTCGATGCCTACTATGTCTGCTAAACTCCACCCAATTGCTTTCTTGTGCCTCCTCAGCACACTAAGTAACTGCTCTTCCTATTCAGAAGTGAGGTCCCGTGCAATGATAACTGGAAACTTCTGCTTGTCCTCAAGGTAAGCATATTTGAGGTGTGAAGGGAGGGGTTTCAATTCTAACTTCTGTTTATGGTCAGGCTCTGGATTGTCTGGAGCTGGTGGCAGTGGCAGAGTACTTTCATTGTCCTCAAAATTCCCCACACTCAGACCTTGTCTTACGTACTTCTTTTCAAACTCCTCCTAGTGAACTTCAGCTATGGTCTCATCTATGATGTCACACTAGAAGATAGAATGATCTTCTGGAGGATGCTTCATGACTCCATTCAGATTGAAGCTTACCACTCGGCCGTCTATTTCAAAAGAGTATGTTCCTGCAAAAGCATCTAATTTGAACTTCGAGGTCTTCAAGAAAGGTCTTCCAAGTAGGATTGATGATGGTTTCTCTAAGTCATGTTGGGGCATCTCCAGGATGTAAAAATCAATGGGGAAAGTAAGACCTTTAATACCCACTAATACATCTTCAGCAACTCCAGCCACTGTAATAATACTTTTATCTGCTACCACAAAACGAGCTGCCGACCTTTTTAAGGGAGGGAGCCTTAAAACATCATATACAGATAAAGGCATTATACTAACACATGCTCCTAAATCACACATGCAGTCAGAAAATATCACACCTCCAATGGTACAGTTAACCATGCATGGACCTGGGTTACTACATTTTTCAGGTATATTTCCCATTAAAGCAGATATAGAACTACCTAAGGGAATAGTTTCTAATTCATTAATCTTGTCTTTATGTATGCATAATTCCTTTAGAAACTTTGCGTATTTATGTACCTGTTGAATAACATCAAAAAGGGGAACAGTTACCTCAACCTTTTTGAATATTTCTACCATTTTGGGATCAGGTTCCAACTGCTTTCTGGGCTTCCTTACAAGTTGCGAAAATGGAATAGGACTGGTGTTTTCCATAGTGTCTGCGCCCTTTGGTGCTTCTTCCTGTGATCCAACATCTTCTTCCCCAGCCATATCCTGTATACCCTTTTCTTCCTCAATATCTTCTAATTCCACTACCTCTTCAGCTGAGGCGTGTTCATGTGGGTTTGGCTCTTCCTGATTCCTCTCTTGCAATGTGGTTCCAAACCTTAGGGTGATGGTATTAATGCCACCCTTTGGATTGGGTAATGATTGAGAGGGGAGTCCACTAGAGCTTGAGGACTGGTTGTTAGAGTTGTTCATTGATCCAATCTGTGAAACAAGGGCTTGCAAAGTAGAAGTCAGACCATTCAGAGTAGCAGTAAAGTTGTTTTCCATGGCTTGTTGTCTCCGATCAATAGATTGTAGTAACTCATCATTAGGAGATGAAGAGGGATAAGTGATCTGAGAGGGCTGCTGAAATGCTTGAGGCTGTCTTAGATGAGGTGCTCTGTAGGCCTAATTCTGATTCTACTGCCTAAAGTTGTTATTGTTATTCCACCTCTGATTTCTATTGTTATCTCTGCCTCTTCTGTTATGATTGTCCCTCCAACCCTGGTTAGAATTATCTCTCCAGGCTTGGCTAGAGTTATCCTACCATCCTTGGTTATAGCTGTCACCTTGATTGTACCCTTGATTGGGGCAGTCATAGAAGTTATGAGTGGCTACTATGGTGTGGTCCTCCAGTTGAAGTTGCGGACGCTCATCAGTGTAGTGACTGTAATCTGCACAGATTCCACATACTCTTTGTGGAGCCAACTGCTGGTTGTGCTGTGGTGGAGAAGGTTGAACTTGCTACGGTTGTTGTTGATTTAGCTGCATCTGCTTCAGCAAGTTAGTCATTTCACATAAGCTCTGAGCTATAGCAACAGTCCCTTTGCTAGTGGATACCTCTGCAATAGCTCTTGACCGACTTTGTTTCTGCCTGTGATTCCTAGTAGATTCGGCTAAGTCGCTGATCAATTGCCATGCTTCTTCCGTAGTCTTGTACTTTTTTATAGACTCATTGCTAGCACCTTCCAATGTGGTCCTATCTTGAGATTTCATGCCCTGTGTAAAGTAGCCGAGCAACACTATCTTGTCAATTATATGGTAGGGACATGCTTCTAGAAGATTATTGAAGCGTTCCAAGTATTCATAGAGAGTCTCAGATTCATCCTGAACGATCATGGACATGTCTTTCCTCAGTTTATCTGCAACTTCAGCTAGAAAAAATTTCTCCAGAAATTCTCTTCTAAGTGTATCCCAGTTGGAAACAGTTGTTCCGGGTTGAGTGTAGTACCACTCTCTTGCCTTTCCCTTAAGAAAAAATGGGAAGGCTTTCAACAGAATGAAGATTTTATCAGTGTCATCACGCTTAACAGTAGAACAGGCAGTCTGAAATTTCCTAAGGTGCTTGATAGGCTCTTGAGCAGGTAAGCCATGAAACTTGGGCATCAAGTTGAGTAGTGAAGACTTTATTTCGAAATCCACAGACACTGCTGGGTGGTGTGCCTGGAATGGTTGGCGTGTAAAACTAGGAGCTCCTTCTTCCTGGATAGTGACTCTCCTGGGTGCTGCCATGTCACCTGCACGTAAATCAACTGGATCAGTAGAGAGGGAGCTTGCTTCTTCCTTAAATGACGTTTCAGGTTCGTCCTCAGAGAGGACTCGCTGACGCCGAGCTTGCCTTATACGTGAAAGAGTTCTTTCAATCTCAGGGTCAAATGCTGGCAAGCTTGGATCAGGAAGTGAACGCGTCATTTAACGAAAGAAACATACAGCTCATAGTGACAAAATAAAAAGAAAAATTGCAATTAAATAAAAGCCAATCAATAAATTAGCACACTGTTGCAACATCCCCGGCAACGGTGCCAAAAATTGACGTAGCGGAAATTGGCGAGTTAAGAATTTATTAATAGAAATAGGTTGCAAGTACAGTCCTTAACCAGGCGAAAATTCGCTTATCAATTTAAAAGGGTTGTCACAATATTGAAATTAAAATACTGGGAGTATGAATCACAGGTCGTCTCCCAACGAGTTGTAGAGAAATGTGCTATTTTATCAATCAGATGTTTTTAAAAAAATGGTTGAGTTGATAACAGGAAATTAAATTAGGGAATTTAATTAATCTTAAATAATTGGAAGCCCTATTCTTGTTGAAGTACTCTCAAGATTAATTAATAATTGGAAGTTGCGCTGCTTAGTTATCCCTTACTAGGTAAAGGAAAGTCAAGCAAGTTGAAAAGCTATTTCTAATCACAAGTCCTAATCCTCTCCCTTGGGGAGGACTAGTGTCAATGATTAGAGGTTGATCCAACAATAATTCCAATTATAATTTCTCTCTTGAGTAATTCAACTCAAGGTTTCCTTTCAATCATCTCCCAATCAAGTTATGGAACTACTCACTCATCATAATTATAAACATCACAGAATTAATGGGGAAAATAAAAGAAGACATGATAAATAATAATGAAAAGGATTAATTGAAAATAAAAATAGTCTATATTAATGACTTGTAAAAATAATCCAATGTCAACTCTAGGGGAATTAAGAATATGGAATAATAAATGAAAAGTAATTGACAGAATATAATGACTAGTACCGGAGGTAGACTCTTCTCAAAAGCTAAAGCCAAAATTTTCAAAATCCTAACTATGAATGTTCAAGTGAGTAAAACCTAGGGGAGGAGCAATTTCAGATCTAGAAACTGAAAATTATGCGGAATGAATGTTCTCCCTTGTTTCTGCATGTTTTCTGGCTCTAGTCTGTATTTATGGGCCGAAAACTGGGTTGAAATCCGGCCTAGAAACATTGCCAGCGACTTCCGAGATTCTGCAGATCGCGCACGTCACGCGGTCGCATCATTCATGCGGACACGTCATTCGGCGTTTCGCTTTTCCACGTGGGCGTGTCGTCCATGCCTCCGCGTCGCTTATGCTTTTCCAATCCGCGCAGTTGCGTGAGCCATGCGGCCGCGTCACTGCGATTTCCTCCCTTTCGCGCGGTCGCGTGAGTCATGCGACCGCGTCACTTCTCGCTGGTCATCTCCTCAATTTCTTGTATTCCTTCTATTTTTGCAAGCTTCCTTTCCAATCTCCCACTCATTCATGCCCTATAAAGCCTGAAACACTTAACACACAGATCACGGCATCGAATGGAATAAAGAAGAATTAAAATACCTAATTAAAAGTCTCTAGGAAGTAAGTTTTCAATCATGTAATAGTTTTAGGAAGGAAATATAAATGCATGCTAATTATATGAATAAGTGGGTAAAGATCATGATAAAACCACACAATTAAACACATTGTAAACCATAAAATAGTGGTTTATCACTACTCCATATGCTAACATTTGTATCCCGGCAATGCATTTTGTGGTGGTTACAAGCCTTTTTTTTCCTAATAGCATCGACCTTTTGTTGGAACTACCTCAGCATTATACATTGGTTCTTCTACAAAATAATCTTGGAAAAATGATCATATTCTATTTTTGGATCTCTATTGATCCACCTATGAGGAGTGGAGGGAAATTTTTCAACATATTGGTTTTATTTGATATTAAGATCTTTTTCTTCTAAATCATTAAACAAACATTCATCCAGGCAATTATCCATAATTGTGTTATCTCGCGAAATTTTATGCAATAGAAAGCTTCATTGGATAACTCATCAAGGCCTTTCTTGTTTTTAGCAGAGTTTCTAGCCATTTGTTGAAACAAAATTTTTAATAGTCTTGTAGGATGTAAATATATGATAAATGATGTTTATAAATATCTCTAAAACAATTAGTTCCTAACGTCTACTTTATAAAGACTTGTTCATAGTAGCTAATTTTGCAATGGCTAATTTATAATGACTAGTTTATATCAACCAGAAAATAGTTGGTTTCGCAATGGTTATTTCCATAAATGCTAATCCATAATAATATTGGCACATTTTTAAAGTTACATCACAAAGGAATAAAATAAATACATTGCAAATAAAAATACATACTAAAAATTAAACAAGCATTGGTAATTTACTACAAATTAAGCCCCACTTTGGTCTTTGAGATTGACGAGTTGCACCGATTTAGTCCCTGACTTCCCAATTGCTATAATTTGTTCCCACATATTCAAAAAAGTTCACCAATATAGTCCCTCATGTATTTTCTATCAACGGAGTTCAATGCATTTAGTGACTTGGCTCAACCGTTGCCATGCTGGACATATTAAAATGACATCGTGCACGTTTTGGCACTAAAAAAGGCACTAAATGACGTTATTTTAGGGTTTCAATAAAACTAAAACGTTAAATCCCTCCCTTTTGATCACTTCGTCTTCTCCTTCTCTCTGAACTTCAAACAAAAAAATTTTAACGCTTCCATTGGTGAAAAAAATTGAAGGTTGCTAGAGGAAAAAGTGTTCGTGGTCACATTAAACCCTTTTCAACCTCTACGACGCCGATACACACTTCGTGAAAACCAAAAGGTGACCACAAAAATTTTCTCCTCCAACAACCTTCAATTCGTTTTACCTATAAAAGAGTTAATTTCGTTGTTTGAAGTTTAGTGGAGAAGAAGAAGATGAAGTTATCAAAAGGGAGGGGTTTAACGTTTTAGTTTTGTTGAAACCCTAAAACGATGTTGTTTTAATATGTCCAATGTGGCAAGGGTTGAGCCACGTCACTAACAATGTTAAGCTCTGATGCATGAGCATCTTTAGTTTTTTTTATTATTTTAATTGAGATTTTTGTGCTTTAATCAATATTTCTTGGAGCTGCTTTGAGCTTTGGTATGTTTAGTAAGTTGTTGAACAAGAACAAACGAGGAAAAGGGCAATCAAAGAAGACATTGGAGCAACCAAGGAATGTGGCATGCAAAAGAAAGCAACCTCCCAGGGAACAAAAAATTGAAGGCAAGCCCACGGAAGTGCAAAGAGAATTTGCAAATACGGTCAATACTGACCTCTTCATACTCCAGCGAGCATAACTTGAGTTATAAAGATCTAAATGAGCCAGATCTAGTGGCATTAGAAAGCTAACATCCAGAGCTTCAAAACTATATGCATATATTTATAGTGGCATATAATTTGGGCCACAAATGACCCTCACCATTGAGCTCATAAAATTAGCGCAAAGAAATCCGGGCGTGCCACGCCCATTCATGCCCGAAAGCATGCCAAAGACCCTTAGGAGGTGCTCTTCGAAGGTGTGACACCCCCTACATGACCCTACACGCCCAACCACTTCCTCCCATGCCTAAACACACTCCTACACACCCAAACATGCCCCTACACACCATGCAACACTCCAAACTCCATCCAAGCATGCATGCCATGCCCAAAACTCCCACCTACACCACTCCACACGCCTTTGACCATCACCATGCATGGAACAAGGGCGTGCCACACTCACTTTCTCTCCTACATGCCCTCAACTAGCTTCTTCATTGGTGTGTCACACCCAAGCATTGGCGTGTACACGCCGGGCCAAACTACAAGAGACCAAGATTGTGCAATTTTTGATGGCATGCCATGCCCTCCACATGCCATACAAAAGAGCACTCTTAGGAGACACCAAGGAGCTTGGTGTGCCATGCCCCTAAACGGCAAACACACGCCCATGCTACCTTATTCTAGGCCAACTTTCAGTAACCTCCAAAACACCTTGGCAAGCCACTCCATTTCCACCAAGTGTCACACCAATTCATCCAAGTCCAAGAACAATTGCAAGGTCCATGATTTCGACACTCCAAGCAACTATCAAGTTTTGAATTTCAATTACACAGAGAAGATCATCATTAGTTAAGATTGATTAGGAAAAGATTTGATTTGATTTTTTTAATTTAGTTTGAATTTTAATTTTTTGTTTAGGTTTTAAATACGTCCAAAGAATTATTTGGAGGACATCATATCATAGGCTGAATTTCACTTTTCATCTCTATTTTTGTTTTCTTTGCACCATGAGCAACTAATCTCCTCTATTCAATTGGATTAGAACTACTAGCTTGAATAAGTGACATATAATTCAACCTATGATCACTCCTGAATTTTGTTTGAATATAAATCAGAATTGTGCTTCACCTCTTTTCTTAAATAATTGACTAAGGAATTAGCAATTAATTAGGTTAAAGAGAAATTGAATTGTCAAAGAATTGGAATTTGATCATTTATGATTTGTTGTGAATTGATCTCTGCATACCTCAAATAAATAACATAAGGATTATTTTCTTAGACACTATATATCTCTGAAACCTTAACATTCTCATCATTATTCTTTTCATTCACTACCTTGCTATTTATTTGCTTCTGTTTAACATTCAGTTCTCATTTCTCTATTTTTGATTTTTCTAATTAGAATAATCAATTAATCATTGCTTGCTTAATCTATTAATCCTCGTGAAAATGATATCCACTCACCGTGATATTACTTGATACGATTCAGTGTATTTGTCGAGTTTTAAAAAATGTCCATCAAGTGTTTGGCGTCATTACCAAAGATTAATTGAGATTGACAACAAACCAGTTAATTGATTCTCTAAATTAAACCTTTTTTCTTTTTCTTTTTGTTTTCATCAAGTGCCCTCATGACATATTTTTCGATTGGCTACAACTTCAAACATTCTATGATGGAATTTTTCATGCCTCAAGAACTTTACTTGACTCTTTAGCAGGGAGTTCTTTACACAGAAAGACAATAGAGGAGACTTTGGAGTTAATTGATATAGTGGCCAACAACCAATATATGTATTCAACCAAGAGAATAACGAAGAAAAGAGTGATGGAGTTGAATACAATAAACTTACTTTTGGCACAAAACAAAATGCTATCTCAACAAATCTCTGACGATATTTCTATAAATTTTGTTCATGGTTTGCATAAAACTTGAAAATGTAGAGATAACATTTTTGTTTCGATAGAAAGATTTAGTAAAATAGCTCATTTCATTACATGCCATAAAATTCATGATACAACAAATATTATTTATTTATTATTTATTTATTATTGAGTTTTTATAATAGATAATTCATTCTTCCACAAGATTTCATCCTCTTGAACTTGTCTGTGGTTTTAATACTTTAACTATTTTGGATTTATTATTTTTACTTTTAATTGACCTTGTTAGCTTAGAATCTTAGAAGCAGAAGGTAAAATTAAAAAAGTTAAAACAATGCACTTAAAAGTACGTAAATTAATTGAAAATAAAAATATGTTGGCAACTGATCAGATGGTGAATAAAGGTCAAAGACAAGTTGTCTTTAAACCTAGTGATTGAGTTTGAGTTCATTTGAGAAAGGAGATATTTTTTATTAAAAAAATTCAAGTTAGATCCAAGGGATGATGGTTCATTTTAGGTGCTAGAAATGATCAATGATAATCTTCCAAGATTGGTCTTCTAGATAAGTATAATATGCCAGCTACTTTTAATGTCTCTGACTTTTCTCCTTTTGATTTAGATGTGGATTTGAGGACGAATCTTTTTTTAGGAGAAAAAGAATGATACAAATTTTGGAGAACAAACTGAGAACTGTCATATGCTAATTGGTTCAATTACCATAGCAACATCTAAGAGAAGAAAAGAATATTTTACAAATATAGTTAAATCGTTTGTTCAAAATTGCATCAAGAATTTGCTAAGACGATAATTAACAACTATGAAAAACCAAACATTTTACTATTTTTAGTTGCATGACTCTTATTAATCAAGTTGAATTAAATAGATACCACTTTTTAATATATATTTTATAATTTAATTTATATTTATTTTACTTTATTTTGCTTTTTAGTGTTTTAGGCCTAATTATAAGTTAGTCTATTTTTTTATGAATTTATAAGTAGTTCTAAAATTAAGAAGTATAAAAATTTTTACATTTTGTAGTTTTTTTATTTTTAAGGAATGAAATTCTTGAGTTTGTTAAAAAACTTGAATGTGAATAAGAGAAATAAAATTATTTCTTTAACCGTTATATTAAGAAATTAAATTGAAATATAATATAGGTTAAATTACATAGTTAGTCCCTACACTTTCAGTGAAATTGTAAATTGGTCCCTACAGTTTAAAAGTTTGTAATTGGGTCCCTGAAGTAAATTAAAATTTGTAATTGGATCCCTACCGTTCAAACTCCGTTTGATTTAACAGAATATTCGACAGCATATTCGCCCTTGAGCATGTGAGTTGCACATGCAGAAGTTGGACTGAGAAAAGACTCATTATTTCTTAGTTCTAAATTTTTGTAATGACCAAAAACCCCACTGAGACCCTTCATTATCGTTACGCTTCATCTCCAGTAGAATTTGTCTCTGCTCATGCTTCCCTTCCATCGTTGGAATTGATCGTTGAGTGTGGTTCGGACTGTGTGGAGTTGCTTTCTGCTTGACATTGTTGGCAGCTGAAGAGTGAAGTGCGCAAGAGACCAACACTAAATCAGGTAAGAGTTCATAACCCTCAGTCCCTTCACAGCTGTGAGTTGAATGTTATGATTTGATTTGTTTTTTTTTCAGTGGAGGTTAGAGTATCTAATGTAGTTAGGGTTTCTCTGATGAATCTATTCTTGTTTGTTTTTTTGGTAGTCATGGGAGATTCTGTGTTTACCCTTGATCTCTACCATGGTGGTCAGATGGTTAGCATGAAAGGATGGAAAGAATACCTTGGTGGGACAGTAGTGAAAGGGTTGCAGTTTGATTTAGATGAGTGATCGTTATAAGAAATTGTTGCAGCACTGAAAGAAGTTGGATACACAGGCAATGCTAAAATCTTGTGGAATGAACCTGGAGTTGCATTGAAGGATGGTATTAGGGAGTTGAAGTCTGATGAAGATGTAATGAGAATAGGTAAGTATGTAGTGGAACAAGAGATTAAACACTGCCATGTGTATGCGGTTAGTGGATGTAGACAAGGAAATGGGGTTGAGATAACCTCAAATGATGAGGACTATATACCCTCTGATGGTGAGTACAGTGGTAATAATTTAGTTGAAGTAGAAGTGGTAAGTCAATCAGAGTCTTTAAGTGAGGATAACAGATTTGATGACAGTGCTGACGATGGTGACTATGAGGATCATTTTGGCTTTAATGTTGAAGAAGAAAACCAACAAGGTCAGCATCCAAATGCCTTCGGAGGTAACAGTGGCTCATTAGGAACATACGATAATAATGTTGATGTGGGAGTTGGTGTTGAAAATAACATAGGAGGGGTGACTGAAGATCGAGCAGAAATTGATATTGAAGATATTTCTTCAGGTTATGATACAGAGTCATTGGACAGCTATGATGGATATTCTGATGAGCCCATAAGAAGAAAGGTATCCTAGATATAATGAAGCTGACATGAGTGTTGATTATGAGTTTCGGCTAGGGACTGAGTTTAAATCTATTGCTGAGTTTAAGGAGGCTATTAAGGAACATGCATTGTTGAATGGGAGGGACATTAGATATGTCAAGAACGATCAGGTTAGATGCAGAGTCAAATGCAAGGGTTTAGGCGGAGAGTGTCCATGGATGGCATTTGCAAGTAAAGTAGGAAAATCTGGCTGTGTTAGGCTGAAGACATTGAAGAGTAAGCACACTTATGGGAGGAACTACAATGGCCATCTTGCGTCCAGCAATTGGATTGCTAAGACAATTACTAATAACATAAGTAGAGGAGAAGATATGAAGCTGGGGACTGTAATTCAAACAATTCAAGATAAATACATGGCAAATATATCTGTGTGGAAGGCTTACTGGGCAAGAAGAAAGGCAAGGGAAGTGGTGCATGGGAAGGCAGTGCAGCAATATGAGAGGATCAGAGACTACTGTGCAGAGGTCTTAAGAGCAAACCCAGGATCGACATTGAAGCAGAAGTTGGAGAGACCCTGTCCAACAATCCTACCAAGGTTTGTACAAATGTACATGTGTCTCGATGCTGTGAAAAAAGGATTCCTGGCTGCGTGTAGGCCTATTATTGGACTCGATGGTTGCCATCTGAAGGGTGATCATGGACAATAATTGTTGGTGCTGTGGCTAGAGATCCTAATGATAACTATTTTCCCCTAGCAGTTGCAGTAGTAGAGGCAGAGACTAAGGATTCATGGGCCTGGTTCTTAGAGTTGCTACTTCAAGACATTGGAGACTTCACAAAAAAGAAATGGGTCTTTATGTCAGACCAGCAAAAGGCAAGATATTAATTTTAGTTTTTTATGAACTCATTTTTATAATTTTCTGTGAATTTCATTCTTACTTCAGCTGACCATTGATCACTTGGCTGGGGCTACTTCAAGTATTTCATGAAATGCTTCTGGGAGTGGAGCATCGGTTTTGCCTTCGACATCTCTATGCCAACTATAAGAAGGCTTTTGGTGGGGGAACAGTTTTAAGGGACTTGATACTTTCTACTGCTAAAGCAACTTATATTGAGGAGTGGAATAGAAAGATGGATCATTTGAAAGAGGTAAATAAAGAGTGTTATGACAAGTTGGCAGCCCTGGATCCTAAGGTATGGACTAAATCTCACTTCACTCCATATGCCAAAAGTGATATGCTAATGAACAACATATCTGAGGCCTTTAATGGACGAATTTTGGAAGCTCGCGACAAGCCCATTTTGACCATGTTTGAGTAGATTAGATGTTGTTGGATGGGGAGGTTTGCTGAGAAGAAGTAAAAGGGAGCTAAGTTCATAGGAAAAATACTGCCCAAGCCTAGAAAGAGGTTAGACATCATATGTAGAAGGTCCATGGAATAGCAACCTAGGTGGGTTGGGGATTTAAAGTATGAGGTTTCACATAAAAATAGGATAATTCAAGAGAGGTTTGTTGTAGATTTGCTAGCCGATTCATGTAGTTGTAGGTTCTGGGGGCTGGCTGGCATGCTTTATATGCATGCTTGTTCTGCAATATTCATGAAAGGAGACAACTCTGAGGACTACTACAGTAACTATTACACACTAGCAGCATACCTGGCATGCTATGGGATAACACTCAATCCAATTAATGGTGAAAATATGTGGCCAAAGGTCAAACTTGAGACAATTAGACTTCCAATTTTTAGAGTCAAGCCTGGAAGACCTAGGAGAGTAAGAATTAGAGAGCACGATGAGGATAGATCACAAACAAAACTAAGAAAGAGTGGAACATCAGTTACCTGCAGCAACTGTAGCCAATATGGACACAATAGGAGACATTGTCCCAATCCAGACATAACAAGTATCTGCATTTATATCTTGGCTTCCTCATATTTTGGTAGTTTTGTACTCTATCACTAAGCCTGTGTGTTCTTGTCTTCAGGAAATAACCCTGGATCTGAAACTGTTACTCCTCAGGGTAGTGCTCCTGCACCTGCTCCTCATGGTAGTGCCCCTGCTCCTGCTACTGTTGCAACCTCCACAACTAGATTTGCTACTGTTAGCCAAAGAGGAAGGGGAAGGGGACGTGGCAGAGGAGGATCCAGACCTGGAAAATCTACATCAGCTACTCCTGCTGCTGCTGTTTCTCAGCCTGCACCACCTGCGTTAGCTACAACTACTCCACCAGTGACTGCATCGGCTCCACCACAGCCTCCACCAGTGACTGCACTAGATCCACCATTGCCTCTAGCAGTGACTGCACCAACTCCACTAGTGACTGCACCAGCTCCACCACTACCTCTACCAGACCCAAAAAATTCCACAGCTCTACTAGTGCCTCTTCCAACAGATCCACCACAACCTGCACCAGCTCCAACAAGGTACACAGCTCCACCACTGCCTAAGACAAAAATTTTTGGTGTAAGGCGTAGTGGAAGCCTTAAAATAGGTGTGAGGAAGGCAAAAGCTGGACCAACTGAAACCGTAGACCTCATAGTAAGCTATGGTTATCTTATTAATCTTAGTCAGGATACCAATAGGATTCTTTAGCCTCGATTGTAAAAGATAAAAGAGCATGAAATAAATACTTATTATGCAATAATGGAGAATATGTTGGAGTTTTGGAGATGCTTTGTCTTCTGAATTTCTGTAACATAATACTTTCTCACTTTCATAAATGCAAGGCTCCTTCCATGGCAAGTTGTATGTAGGGTGTCACCGTTGTCAATGGCTACTTCCCATCCTCTCAGTGAAAATGGTCCAAATGCTCTGTCACAGCACGGCTAATCATCTGTTGGTTCTCAATCATGTCAGAATAAGATCCATTGATCCTTTTGCGTCTGTCACTATGCCCAACACTCGCGAGTTTGAAGTTTGTCACAGTCATCCAATCCCAGAATCCTACTCAAAATACCACAGACAAGGTTTAGACTTTTCGGATCCTCATGAATGCCGCCAACAATTCTAGCTTATACCACGAAGATTCTGATTAAGGAATCTAAGAGATACTCATTCAATCTAATGTAGAACGGAGGTGGTTGTCAAGCACACGTTCATGGATTGAGGAAGGTGATGAGTGTCACGGATCATCACCTTCTTCATAGTGAAGTGCGAATGAACATCTTAGATAGGAACAAACATGTTTGAATGGAAAACAGAAATAAATGCATTAATTCAACGAGACGCTGCAGAGCTCCTCACCCCCAACAATGGAGTTTAGAGACTCATACCATTAAAGAGTATAAAATTCAGATCTAAAAATGTCATGAGATACAAAATAAGTCTCTAAAAGTTGTTTAAATACTAAACTAGTAACATAGGTTTACAGAAAATGAGTAAACTAAGATGGATAATGCAGAAATCCACTTCTGGGGCCCACTTGGTGTGTGCTGGGGCTGAGACTTAAGCTTCTCACATGCATGGGATGTTTCTGGAGTTGAACGCCAGGTTGTAACCTATTTCTGGCGTTGAACTCCAACTTGTAACCTGTTTCTGGCGCTGAACGCTAGACTGCAACATGGAACTGGCATTGAACTCCAGTTTACGTCGTCTATCTTCGCGCAATGTATGAACTATTATATATTGCTGGAAAGCCCTGGATGTATACTTACCAACCCAATTGAGAGCGCACCAATTGGACTCCTTTAGCTCCAAAAAATCCATTCCGAGTGTAGGGATGCCAGAATCCAACAACATCAGCAGTCCTTTTTCAGCCTGAATCAAATTTTTGCTCAGCTCCCTCAATTTCAGTCAAAAAATACCTGAAATCACAGAAAAACACACAAACTCATAGTAAAGTCCAGAAATATGAATTTTGCTTAAAAACTAATAAAAATTTATTAAAAACTAACTAAAACATACTAAAATCTACATGAAAATACACCCAAAAAGCGTATAAAATATCTGCTCATAACAACACCAAACTTAAACTGTTGCTTGTCCCCAAGCAACTAGATAAATAAAATAGGATAAAAAGAAATTAAGAAACAATAATATCTGAGAGTTTCAAGTGATGCTCAGATTCTAATTAGATGAGCGGGGCTAGTAGCTTTTTGCTTATGAACAGTTTTGGCATCTCACTTTATCCTTTGAATTTCACAATGATTGGCATCCATAGGAACTTAGAATTCAGATAGTATTATTGATTCTCCTAGTTTAGTATGTTGATTCTTGAACACAGCTACTTTATGAGTCTTGGCCGTGGCCCTAAGCACTTTGTTTTCCAGTATTACCACCGGATACATAAATGCCAAAGACACATAATTGGGTGAACCTTTTCAGATTGTGACTTAGCTTTGCTAAAGTCCCCAATTAGAGGTGTCCAAAGTTCTTAAGCACACTCTTTTTGCTTTGGATCACGACTTTAACCACTCAGTCTCAAGCTTTTCACTTGGACCTGCATGCCACAAGCACATGGTTAGGGACAGCTTGATTTAGCCGCTTAGGCCTGGATTTATTTTCTTGCGCCCTCCTATCCATTAATGTCAAAGCCTTGGATCCTTTTTGCCCTTGCCTTTTAGTTTTAAGGGTTATTGGCTTTTTCTTTTTCTTTTTCCAATGATTCCTTGTAATTTTTTTCACTGCTTTTTCTTGCTTCAAGAATCAATTTCATGATTTTTCATATCAGCAATAATATTTCTCTTTGTTCATCATTCTTTCAGGAGCCAACAATTTTAACATTCATAAAATTCAAGATAAAAAATATGCACTGTTCAAGCATTCATTCAGAAGACAAAAAGTATTGCCACCACATATAATTAATTAGAATTTTACTTATTAAATACTCGAAAAATATAAATTGCCTCTTTATTCTAAAAATCTACTATTTTATTCATGTTTGATAATGATGAGAAAAATAAATTATAACTTAATTGAAAATAAAATCAAAATAGATATACTAATTACCACTACTTATATATAACTTCTAAGGTAAATTCCTATAATAACAACTATCACAGAGTTAAAGCTAAACTTAGAACTCAACAACCTTTATTTTGGGAAGTGGATGTTCTTCTAGTCTGTGGGGTGCTTGGTCCTTCAAGAGATAATTTTTGACGCTTCAGTTCCTTCAAGTCACGCCTTTGTTCTTCTTGTTCCCCAAGCAGTTTGCAAAGCATGCTATTTTGATTATTCTGTTCTTCCTTTATTTGGTCCATAGCTTCTTGCAACTTGGTGACAGATGCTTCAAGATGCTCCCAGTACTCAAATTGAGGAAATTCTGGGAGGAATTCCTGTGCTCTCCTCTTGATGGGGACATCCTGCACTTGTTGTTTTTCTATTGATATTTTGGTGATTGGTCGCTCAACTGAGATATACTCGGTTATTCCCATCTTCACTCCAGCATCTTTGCAGAGCATAGAAATTAAGCTTGGATAAGCCAATTTGGCATCTTTAGAATTCTTGTTTACGATTATGTAAAGTTCACATGAAATCAGTTGATGAACTTCCACTTCTCTCCCCAACATAATGTAATGGATCATCAATGCTCTTTTAACTGTGACTTCAGAACGGTTGCTAGTGGGTAATATGGAATGCCCAAAGAAGTCCAGCCACCCTCTGGCAACTGGTTTGAGATCTTCTCTCTTGAGTTGATTTGGGACGCCCTTGGTGCTGGTGGTCCACCTGGCTCCAGGGATGCATATATCCTCTAGAATCTTGTCCAGGCCCTTATTTGTTCTCATCATTCTCCTATTAAAGGAGTCTGGGTCATCTTTCAGCTGAGGTAGCTTGAAGAGCTCCCTGATTTTGTCAGGGTGAATGTGAACAATCATTCCTCTGACCAAGGTCTGATAGTCATAGAGGGCAGTTCCAAATATTCTCTACCTGTCTGTTTGCCACAGATTAGCGTAGAATTTCTGGACCATGTTTCTTCCCACCTTTGTCTCAGGATTAGCTAGGACTTCCCAGTTCCTATTTCGAATTTACTCTTGAATCTCCGGATATTCGTCTTCTTTCAGATCGAATCTAACTTTCGGGATCACTGACCTTAGACCCATTATTTTGTGGTAATGGTCTGAATATTCTTTGGTTAAGAACTTCCCTTGATTCCAAAGTGGTTTTGGAATACTCTCTTTCTTGCCTCTTGGAGTGGGTTGTTTTCCTTTAGGAGCCATGATCTTAGTGAATATGGTTTAGTGATCACGGATAAACATACCAAACTTAGAGATTTTCTTGTCCTCAAGCAAAAGAAAGGAAAGAAGAAGGATAGAAGGAGAGCTAGTATCAAATGGTGGACGAGATGAGGGAGGCCGAATGTGGATTTAAAGGGAGGGGATGGGTTTCGAAAATTTTGAAGGAAGATAAGATAGAAGATATGATTTATAAAAAATAAATATGATAAGAAAAAGATATAATTTAAAATTAAAAAGTTGTGAATGATATTTGAAAAAGATAAATCTGAATTTTTATTTTGAAAAAGATTTTAAAAGATAATCTGAATTCAAAAATATCACAATTTGAAAAAGAGTTGGATTGGATTTGAAAAGGATATGTGTTTATGAATTAAGATACATTTGATATTTTTGAAAAAGGGATTTAGAAATTAGGATTAAAATATTTGGAATTGAAGGATGAGAGTTTGTAACATGTTTATGCAAGAAATCATGAATTGAAATATAAAAATTTTGAAAAATGTGAATTAAAAATGAAATTACCTCCTCCTCACAATCCTGGTGTTAAACGCCCAAACGCTGCATGTTTTGGGCGTTTAACGCCCATTTGTAGCTTCTCCTGGGCGTTCAACGCCCAGCTGTTGCTTCTAGCTAGTGTTGAACGCCAGGAACTCCTTTGTCACTGGGCGTTTTTCTGAACGCCCAAGACGCTATAAATCTGGCATTGAACGCCCAGAAGGTGCTTTTTTCTGGCGTTCAACGCCCAGAAGATGCTCCCAGTAAGTGCTTCTTTTGGGCGTTCAGCGCCCAAAACAGCTCTTACTGGCTTTTTTTCGCACCAGCGAGCTTCTTTTTGCTGTTTTTATCCTTTGAATCCTTCTGTAATTTTGTGGACTCAAGCAATTGCTATTTTACCTTGAAGATAATTGACATAAACCTGTAAAAATCATTTAATTGACAAATAAGCTTTATAAATGGCTAGGTTGCCTCCCAGCAAGCGCTCTTTATTGTCTTTAGCTGGACTATTACTGTGCTTTAATCAAGTCTCAGTTTTGAGGATTCTTGCTCAAAATTGCTTTCAAGATAATGTTTGACTCACTGCCCATTAACAATGAACTTTTTTTAGAATCATTATCCTGAAGCTCCACGTATCCATATGGTGACACACTTGTAATCACATATAGACCTTGCCACCGGGATTTTAATTTCCCGGGGAATAATCTGAGCCTAGAATTAAATAGCAGAACTTTCTGCCCTGGCTCAAAGACTCTGGATGATAGTTTCTTATCATGCCATCTTTTTGCTTTCTCTTTGTAAATTTTTGCATTTTCGAAAGTATTGAGTCTGAATTCCTCTAGCTCATTTAACTGGAGCAATCGTTTTTATCCAGCTAACTTGGCATTAAGATTTAGGAATCTGGTTGCCCAATAGGCCTTATGTTCCAGTTCCACTGGCAAGTGACAGGCTTTTCCATACACCAGCTGGTATGGAGAATTTCCTATAGGTGTCTTGAATGCTGTTCTATATGCCCACAGAGCATCATCCAAGCTTCTTGCCAAATCCCTTCTACGGTTAATCACAGTCCATTCCAGGATTCTTTTAAGTTCTCTATTAGAGACTTCAGCTTGCCCATTTATCTGTGGATGATATGGAGTAGCTACCATGTGACTAACTCCATATCGAACCAAAGCAGAGTAAAGCTGTTTATTGCAGAAATGAGTGCCCCCATCACTAATTAGTACTCTATGGATACCAAATCTGCTGAAGATGTGTTTTTGGAGGAATTTTAGTACTGTCTTAGTATCATTAGTGGGTGTTGCAATAGCTTCCACCCATTTGGATACATAATCTACTGCACCAGAATATAAGTGTTTGAGTATGATGGTGGAAAAGGTCCCATGAAGTCAATACCCCATACATCAAACAACTCAATCTCCAAGATCCCTTGTTGAGGCATGGCATAACTGTGAGGTAGATTGCCAGATCTTTGGCAACTGTCACAATTAAGTACAAACACTCGGGAATCTTTATAGAGAGTTGGCCAGTAGAAGCCACATTGGATGACTCTTGTGGCTGTTCGCTCACTTCCAAAATGTCCTTCATATTGTGATCCATTGCAGTGCCAGAGGATCTTCTGTGTGTAAAACCCGGTTAATTAACGGCTAATTAGCCTATAAATGAGAATTTATTCTAGAAAGCCCAAAATGTGATTTTTGTGGCTAAATATGATAGAGGAGACTGAGACGAGAATTTCGGTACCAATTTTATAGAATTCGGACCAAGATTGGACCAAACGGGCCAAACCGGGCTAAACGGACCCAAAGTGGGCCCTTGGCCCAACATAACTAAACCAAAACCCTAGTTTTCAGCACTCTCTCTCCTCACACAACACACACACACGCTAAAAATTGAAGAGAGGGGAGGAAGAACACTCTCTCAAGTTCTTTCTCTCACTTGATCTTCAAACCACCATAACTTTTGATCTAGAGCTCCGATTGCCGCTCCGTTTGCGGCCACGCGTTCATCGTGGAGAGCTCTACAAAACCCATACAATCAATCTTGAGGTAAGCCACGTGTTTCTGTTTGAAATCCAAGCCCTTATTTTCGAGTTTCATGGGTGAAATGTTGAGATTTTTGGTTCTTTGATGTTATAGGACCCAACTCTCTTGAAGGAGAAGGTTAATCTTGTCTCCTTGGACCTTGGGTGTGGTAAGATTCTCAACCCTAGTGTAATTTTGTTGTTTTATGATGTTTGGGTTTTGAGATGTTGTGTATGGGCATGATGATTGTGGCTTAGGTTGTGTATGTGTGGATATTGGAGCTTGATTGGTGATTTTGAAAAGCTTGAAAAAGGGATTTGGTGGTGAAAAATCTGTTCTTGGAGGTATTGAGGCCTTGAGAGCTTGTCGATAAGTGGTTTGGAAGTGCTCCGGTTGAGCTTGGGAAATCGGCTAAGGTATGGTTTCGGTTTCCCGTATCTAATATGTAATGTGGTAGGAAATACTTAGGCTAGAGGCCCTAAGATAGGCATTGAATGGTTGATATTGTTGAATGATTGAGATATATGATGTGGTCATATATGTGATGATGATTAATGATGCCTTGATGGTATGATGTATGAGGAGTATGCATGTTGTGATATATGCTTGATGATTGGTTATGGTTGAATTGTGGGTTGAACCATGTTGATGGTGAGTATGATGTTGATTGTGTACAATAATGATTTATTGGGATTGGTGTTGTTGGAATTGGCATGAGGAAGAGTATATGATATGTCAATGTGTTTGGGTTTGAGCCACTTGGGTGAATTGGGTTAAAATGATGGGATAGTGATTTTGTAAATTGTGGTAATGTGTCAATGTGTGAGCTGAGGAGGCTTGATGTTGAATTTTATATATTTTGATTGATTTCAAAGAAAAGGGATGAAAATGGCATATTTTGATTGATTTTGAAAAGAGTTGGAAATGGCTTGTTTGCAAATGGCACTTTATGGTTTTTATGAAAAACATGGCTTTTGGGCATACTTTGGTGGGACATAACTTGGACTACGGATCTCTGTTTTGTGCCAAATCTATTTAGAAATGAAATTGGATCCGGGATGTCCATGCCGTTCGAAGAACGGGTAAAAAACGATTTAAAATGAGAAAGTTATGTCCGTTGGAAGATTGGGGCTCAAATTGGTAAATCCTGCAGCTTTTAACTTAGAAAATTTTTAGCAGAATGACCCCTTGCGCGTGGGCGCACTTGGTGCGTGCGCGCCGTTCTTCCCGAAAATGCCATGCACGCGTACGCGTGATGTGCGCGGGTGCGCCGATGGTGCTGCACCCAATGCCCAGCCGGCGCGCCGATGGGCTGCACCCAATGCCCAGCTATTTTCCAGAGAGTTGTGCCAGAGTTGTGCCAGTTTTGTGCTTGGGGCACGAGAACACCCACGCGTACGCGTGGTTGACGCGTGCGCGTCGATTGGCAAATTTTTAATCCACGCGTTAGCGTGCATGATGCTTGCGCATCGATGAAGTTTTTGAGGTCATCCACGCGTGTGCGTGGAGTGCGCGTACGCGTGGACCTGTTTTCATCCCAAAGTTGATTTTTGAGTGTTAAAAGCCAAATTTCATACTTCTAAGCCTCCGATCTCACCACTTATATCTTAAATCATTATGATATGCCTAGCTATGAGAGAAGGAGCTAGTGGATGTGGTAACTTGCGAGTGAAGCAAGGGAAAATGAATGATCATTGAGGATCAAGCATGAGATGCGGAGGATGGTGGTGGAAGTGCTTGTTATGCCATGGGCCGAAAGGCCGTATTTGTTAATGAGATGGCTGGTTATGGATTTAACCGTGATGCCAATGGGCTGGTTATGGATTTAACCGTGAGCCGGAATGGCTGTATATGATATGAATATTGGCTGGTTCTGGACTGAACCGTGAGCCGGATGGCTGATATGGATGTTGATCCATGGATGAGAATTCATGCATGTTTATGCTGAGTTATGATAATTGTGATTTGCACTTTCACTATCTGAGATACGAGTTTCCCTGGGTAGTAGCAGTGGCTAGCCACCACGTGCTCCAGGTTGAGACT
>NC_029777.3:19258384-19259004 GCF_000817695.3 Arachis duranensis
GGAGGAAGTTCTAGGATTGCCTTTGGCTTTCCTCCATTATTATGTATTATATATGTGGAAGCTGTTACCATGCTGGGGACCTCTGGTTCTCACCCATGCGGATTTTGTGGTTTTCAGATACAGGACGTGAGGTTTCCCGCTGAGGCATGCTGGAGACTTCTATAATTGCGAAGATCCTTTGTTCTCGGGGCTATGTTTTGGTTTATATGTTTTGCTTAGATACTTTTATCTCCATTAAATAATACAAACTGTGATGACTCCTCTCATGGGAGATTTTAGAGAATAGGTTTTATGTATTTGTGTCCCTTTGGGTTTCCTTTGGGGTTTTCCTTATTTCTATCATATGTATATATTGCTATGCTCGGACCGGTTATCTTCGCAGCTGGATCTTGAGTCTTGATATTCCTGTTTTTGACACTCCTTTGTATATATAAAATCACGCGTTGGTATTCCTTGTTCGTTACGTTATCGATCGGAGTGTTGCGCTTTGAGTTGCGATTTTTGTTTACCCCTTTTTCTTCAAAGGCTCCTAGTTATAATCAATTATTCATACTACTATACGTACTAATTTTTTATTTTAGAGGTCGTAATACCTTGCCATCTCTGAATTATGACTTAAG
>NC_029777.3:19259120-19259633 GCF_000817695.3 Arachis duranensis
GCTTCTGTGCATTCTCTGTATGTGTGTTATGTGCTATTAGTATATCTGCTTGATATAATTGGCATAAACATTCATGAGCATTCATTTGGGACTTTGAAGTACTAGACTTCCGATATTGAGACTGATCAACTTAATATCGATTGTTTGGTATGTATAGGAACCAGATGGCGCCTCGTGGACGCGGTAGAGGTAGTGTGAGAGGTCGTACGAATGCTCGTGCGCCAGAGAATAACCCTCATGACCCGGTGAACCTTATGACTGCGTTGAAGAACATGGCTACTGCTATGCAAGCCACTGCTGAGGCTCTTGGTCAACAGATGAACAACCATGGTAATGATGGAGGTGGAGTTCATGGCCCGATGACGCTGGCAAACTTTTTGAAGGTTAATTCACCTAAGTTCAAGGGGACTACTAGCCCGACTGAGGCTGATACATGGTTTCAGGCTATAGAGCGAGCACTGCAAGCACAAGTGGTACCTGAAGGACAGCGTGTCGAGTTTGCTACCTATATGC
>NC_029777.3:19259708-19261197 GCF_000817695.3 Arachis duranensis
TTCTGCAGCAGGGTGATGACTATATCACCTGGAATGTTTTTCAAGAAGAGTTCTATAAGAAGTACTTTCCGACTTCTGCTAGGATGGCTAAGGAACTTGAATTATTACAGCTGAAACAGGGTACTATGTCCATATCAGAGTATACTGACAAGTTTGAGGAGCTATTCAGGTTCTCTCGTATGTGCCAAGGGACTCCGGTGGAATATGAGGAATGGAAGTGTGTTAAGTATGAAGAAGGACTCCGGAGCGATATTTTTAGTTCAGTGGGACCAATGGAGATTAGGACTTTCTCCGAGTTGGTAAACAAGTGTAGGGTTGCTGAAGAGTGTGTGAAGAGGGCAACCGCTGAGAAAGGGAGTCAAAAGGGATCATTCCCACAGAACCGAGGGAAGAGCTTTGCACCTAGAGGTCCGTTTTTCAAGAGAGGAAGCTCTTTTAGGAGGCCCAACAACAACAACAACTCCCAAGGGAAGAAGTTTGGGAAGCAGCCTCAGAATGATCAAGCTTGTACTAGATGTGGGAGTCACCATCCGGGAGCACCATGCAAGGCCGGATGGGGTTTGTGCTACACTTGTGGAAAGGCAGGGCATAAAGCCGCAAGTTGTCCTGAGAAGCAGAAACAAGGTGCTGGAAAAGCACAACAGACTGGTCGGGTGTTCACCACTTCAGCTGTAGGAGCTGAGGGATCTGAGACCCTTATTCGAGGTAACTGTGAAATGGCTGGTCAAACTTTTAATGCTTTATTTGATTCGGGAGCATCACATTCATTCATTGCATTTGAGAAAGCCCATGAGTTAGGACTGAAGATTGTAACTTTAGGTTATGATCTAAGGGTGTACAATGCTACCCATGAAGCCCTGGTAACTAGGCTAGGATGCCCGGAAGTTTCCTTTAGGTTCAAGCAGCGTGATTTTATTCATAATTTAGTCTGCTTACCGATGATTGGTCTTGACCTTATCTTGGGATTGGACTGGTTATCTAAGAACCATGTTCTGCTAGATTGTTCTACAAAGTCGGTGTACTTTATGCCGGAAGATACTGAAGGGCCGGTCGTGGTGAATAATTATTACTTGAATTCGATGATGGTGAACTATTCCGGAACCGAATGTCAGGGTATCATGTTGTTAACTGCGGGCGTTTCGGGTGATGATCAAAGGTTGGAACAGATTCCGGTTGTGTGTGAGTTTCCGGAAGTGTTTCCCGATGATATTGATGAGTTTCCACCTAACCGAGAGGTTGAGTTTGCTATTGAATTGGTGCCCGGGGCGGGACCAATATCAAGTGCTCCTTATAGGATGTCACCGTTAGAGATGAACGAGCTAAAGTCTCAGTTAGAGGATTTGTTGGGAAAGAATTTTATACGACCAAGTGTCTATCCGTGGGGTGCTCCAGTGTTACTGGTGAAGAAGAAGGATGGGAGTATGCGGCTCTGTGTGGATTACAGGTAGTTGAACAAGGTTACAATAAAGAAAAAGTACCCATTGCCGAG
>NC_029777.3:19261348-19262653 GCF_000817695.3 Arachis duranensis
TTAGGACTCGTTATGGTCATTACGAGTACACTGTAATGTCTTTTGGGTTGACAAACGCTCCAGCAGTGTTCATGGATTACATGAATAGAGTTTTCCGTCCGTTTCTGGATAAAATTTCACAGATAGCTTTGCCAATGACAAAGTTAACCCGCAAAGACACTCCGTTTGTTTGGACTCCTGAGTGCGAGGAGAGCTTTCAGACATTGAAGAAAAAGTTGACCACCGCACCTGTGTTAGTGTTACCTGAGCCGAACGAGCCATTTGAGGTGTATTGTGATGCCTCATTGAAGGGTTTAGTGTGCGTGTTGAGGTGTACTGTGATGCCTCATTAAAGGGTCTAGGGTGCGTGATGATGCAGCATCATAATGTGGTGGCATATGCCTCACGACAGTTGAGACCGCATGAAATGAATTATCCTACACATGATTTGGAACTTGCTGTGGTCGTGTTTGCACTAAAGGTGTGGAGGCATTACCTCTATGGGGTTAAGTTCCAAGTTTTCTCTGATCATAAGAGCTTGAAGTACCTCTTTGATCAGAAAGAGCTTAATATGAGGCAGAAAAGGTGGATGGAATTGTTGAAGGACTACGACTTTGAGTTGCATTACCATCCGGGAAAAGCGAATGTAGTGGTGGATGCTTTAAGTTGAAAGTCATTATATGCGGCTTGGATGATGCTTCAAGAGGAGAAGTTGCTCAAGGGATTTGAGAGTCTGAAAATTGGTGCTCGAGAAGTATCCGAAACTTTGTGTTTGAGCCAATTAGAAATCTCAAGTGACTTTAAGTCCGAACTCCTAAAGGCTCATCAAAATGATGAAGCGTTATGGAAGGTGTTACCGGCCATTGAACAAGGAAAATAGTGGAGAGTGTCAGAAGAGAAAGATGGGTTATGGAGATTCAAGGATAGGATCATTGTGCCGGATGTGGGCACTTTGAGGCAAGATATTTTAAAGGAGGCACACAAAAGCGGATTCTCCATTCACCCGGGAAGTACTAAGATGTACCATGATTTAAAGGCGATGTTTTGGTGGCCGGGTATAAAGAATGATGTGGCGGAATATGTTTCAAAGTGCTTAACTTGTCAAAAGGTAAAGATTGAACATCAAAGACCTTCCGGGATGTTACAACCTTTAGAGATTCCACAATGGAAGTGGGAAAGTATTGCAATGGACTTTGTGTCGGGATTGCCAAGGACTAGAGCTGGCTTTGATGCTATTTGGGTGATTGTGGACCGACTGACGAAGTCAGCTCACTTTTTACCCATTCGGATGACTTACACCCTTGAGGAGCTAGCACGGTTATACAT
>NC_029777.3:19264044-19264203 GCF_000817695.3 Arachis duranensis
ACCTTGGGTGTGGTAAGATTCTCAACTCTAGTGTAATTTTGTTGTTTTATGATGTTTGGGTTTTGAGATGTTGTGTATGGGCATGATGATTATGGCTTAGGTTGTGTATATGTGAATATTGGAGCTTGATTGGTGATTTTGAAAAGCTTGGAAAGGGCT
>NC_029777.3:19264253-19264554 GCF_000817695.3 Arachis duranensis
ATGTTCTTGGAGGTGTTGAGGCCTTGAGAGCTTGTGGATAAGTGATTTGGAAGTGCTCCGGTGGAGCTTGGGAAAATCGGCTAAGGTATGGTTTCGGTTTCCCGTATCTAATATGTAATGTGGTAGGAAATACTTAGGCTGGAGGCCCTAAGATAGGCATTGAATGGTTGATGTTGTTGAATGATTGAGATATATGATGTGGTCATATATGTGATGATGATTAATGATGCCTTGATGGTATGATGTATGAGAGTATGCATGTTGTGATATATGCTTGATGATTGGTTATGGTTGAATTGTA
>NC_029777.3:19264738-19266048 GCF_000817695.3 Arachis duranensis
AATGATGAGATAGTGATTTTGTATATTGTGGTAAAATCTCAATGTGTGAGTTGAGGAGGCTTGATGTTGAAATTGATATATTTTTGATTGATTTCAAAGAAAAGGGATGAAAATGGCATATTTTGATTGATTTTGAAAAGAGTTGGAAATGGCTTTTTTGCAAATGGCACTTTATGGTTTTTATGAAAAACATGGATCTCTGTTTTGTGCCAAATCTATTTAGAAATGAAATTGGATCCGGGATGTCCATGCCGTTCGAAGAACGGGTGAAAAACGATTTAAAATGAGAAAGTTATGTCTGTTGGAAGATTGGGGTTCAAATTGGTAAATCCTGCAGCTTTTAACTTAGAAATTTTTTAGCAGAATGACCCCTTGCGCGTAGGCGCACTTGGTGCGTGCGTGCCGTTCTTCCCGAAAATGCCATCCACGCGTGCGCGTGATGTGCGCGGGCGCGCCGATGGTGCTGCACCTAATGCCCAGCCATTTTCCAGAGAGTTATGCCAGAACTGTGCTAGTGTTGTGCCTGGGGCACGGGAACACCCACGCGTACGCGTGGTTGACGCGTGCGCGTCGATTGGCAAATTTTTAATCCACGCGTTAGCGTGCATGATGCTTGCGCGTCGATGAAGTTTTTGAGGTCATCCACGCGTGCGCGTGGAGTGCGCGTTTGCGTGGACCTGTTTTCATCCCAAAGTTGATTTTTGAGTGTTAAAAGCCAAATTTCATACTTCTAAGCCTCTGATCTCACCACTTATATCTTAAATCTTTATGATATGTCTAGCTATGAGAAGAATGGCTAGTGAATGTGGTAACTTGCGAGTGAAGCAAGGAGAAAATGAATGATCATTGAGGATCAAGCATGATTATGTGAGATGCGGAGGATGGTGGTGGAAGTGCTTGTTATGCCATGAGCTGAAAGGCCGTATTTGTTAATGAGATGGCTGGTTATGGATTTAACCGTGATGCCAATGGGCTGGTTATGGATTTAACCGTGAGCCGGAATGGCTGTGTATGATATGAATATTGGCTGGTTCTGGACTGAACCGTGAGCCAGATGGCTGATATGAATGTTGATCCATGGATGAGAATTCATGCATGTTTATGCTGAATTATTGATAATTGTGATTTGCACTTCCACTATCTGAGATACGAGTTTCCCTGGGTAGTAGCAGTGGCTAGCCACCACGTGCTCCAGGTTGAGACTTGATACTCTGTTGACCCTATGTCGTAAGTGTGGCCGGGCACTGTGAAAGACCCGGATGAGCTCGCCCCCGTAAATATTCACCAGTGAGGGTGATGGATATAGATTA
>NC_029777.3:19266453-19267751 GCF_000817695.3 Arachis duranensis
GGACCTCTGGTTCTCACCCATGCGGATTTTGTGGTTTTCAGATACAGGACGTGAGGTTTCCCGCTGAGGCATGCTGGAGACTTCTATAATTGCGAAGATCCTTTGTTCTCGGGGCTATGTTTTGGTTTATATGTATTGCTTAGATACTTTTATCTCCATTAAATAATACAAACTGTGATGACTCCTCTCATGGGAGATTTTGGAGAATAGGTTTTATGTATTTGTGTCCCTTTGAGTTTCCTTTGGGGTTTTCCTTATTTCTATCATATGTATATATTGCTATGCTCGGACCGGTTATCTTCGCAGCCGGATCTTGAGTCTTGATATTCCTGTTTTTGACACTCCTTTGTATATATAAAATCACGCGTTGGTATTCCTTGTTCGTTACGTTATCGATCGAAGTGTTGCGCTTTGAGTTGCGATTTTTGTTTACTGATGAGCGGATAATTTATACGCTTTTTGGCATTGTTTTTATATAGTTTTTAGTAAGTTTAAGCTACTTTTAGGGATGTTTTCATTAGTTTTTATGTTAAATTCACATTTCTGGACTTTACTATGAGTTTGTGTGTTTTTCTGTGATTTCAGGTAAATTCTGACTGAAATTGAGGGATTTGAGCAAAACTCTGAAGAAGGCTGACAAAAGGACTGCTGATGCTGTTGGAATCTGACCTCCCTGCACTCGAAATGAATTTTCTGGAGCTACAGAATTCCAATTGGCGCGTTCTCAACGGCGTTGGAAAGTAGACATCCAGGGCTTTCCAGAAATATATAATATTCCATACTTTATTCGAAGAATGACGACGTAACTTGGAGTTGAACGCCCAAAACACGTCATAACCTGGAGTTTGATGCCAAGAAAAGCCTTAGCTCGTGGAATGATCAAGCTCAGCCCAAGCATACACCAAGTGGGCCCCGAAAGTGGATTTATGCATCATTTACTTACTCATGTAAACCCTAGTAGCTAGTCTAGTATATATAGGACATTTATCTATTGTATTAGACATATTTGGTCTCAGTTTTGTTTTATTCTTCATCCTAAGAGATCATTGATCACGTTAGGGGGGCTGGCCATTCGGCCATGCCTGAACCTCTTTTGCTTATGTATTTTTCAATAGTAGAGTTTCTGCACACCATAAATTAAGGGTGTGGAGCTCTGCTGTACCTCGAGTATTAATGCAATTCTATTTTCTTTTATTCAAATCTCTCTTATTCTTATTCCAAGATATTCATTCGTACCCAAGAACATGATGAATGTGATGAGTCAGATTACCCTCATTATCATTCTCACTTATGAACGC
>NC_029777.3:19268008-19270183 GCF_000817695.3 Arachis duranensis
CCCCTATACAAAGCTTGCCATGGAAAGGAGTAAGAAGGATTGAGTAGAAGCAGTAGGAGAGCAGGCGTCCTTGAGCCATACAGCATCTCCCTTCGCTTATCTGAAATTCCCACCAATGAATCTGCATAAGTATTCTATCCCTTCTATTATTCCTTTTTATTATTTATTCCAATAATCACAATTACCCTTTAATCTGCCTAACTGAGATTTACAAGGTAACCATAGCTTGCTTCATACCAACAATCTCCATGGGATCGACCCTTACTCACATAAGGTATTTCTTGGATGACCCAGTGCACTTGCTGGTTAGTTGTGCAGAATTGCAAGTGTGATTGCAATTTCATGCACTAAGTTTTTGGCACCGTTGTCGGGGATTGTTTTGAGTTTGGACAACTGATGGTTCATCTTGTTGCTTAGATTAGGAAAATTTCGTCTTTTGGGTCAAGTTTTTGGCGCCGTTGTCGGGGATTGTTCGAGTATGGACAACTGACGGTTCGTCTTGTTGCTCAGATTAGGTAATTTTCTTTTCAAAAATCTTTTTCAAAAATTTTTCTTTTATTTTTCGTTTTTCCAAAAATTTTTTCGAAAAAAATTAATAAAAATACAAAAAAATTAGAAAATCATAAAAATCAAAAATACTTTGTGTTCTTGTTTGAGTCTTGTGTTAATTTTTAAGTTTGGTATCAATTGCATGCTTTCAAAATTTTTCTTGCATTTTTCGAAAATCTGATGCATTCATAGTGTTCTTCATGATCTTCAAGTTGTTCTTGACAAGTCTTCTTGTTTGATCTTGATGATTTCTTGTTTTGTGTCTTTTGTTGTTTTTCATGTGCATTTTTGCATTCATATTTTTCATGCATTAAAGAATTCTAAGTTTGGTGTCTTGCATGTTTTCTTTGCATTAAAAATTTTTCAAAATTATGTTCTTGATGGCATCATGACCTTCAAAGTGTTCTTGGTGTTCATCTTGACATTCATAGCATTCTTGCATGCATTCATTATTTTGATCTAAAAATTTCATGCATTGAGTATTTTTGTTGTTTTTCTTTCTCATAATTAAAATATTTGATCCAAAATTTTCATGTTTTGGGTCATTTTTGTGTTTTTCTTTAAAAATTTAAAAATCAAAAATATCTTTTCCTTATTTTCCTCCAAATTTTCGAAATTTTGGGTTGACTTGGTCAAAATTTTTTTAAAATTAGTTGTTTCTTACAAGTCAAGTCAAAATTTCAATTTTAAAAATCTTATCTTTTCAAAATCTTTTTCAAAAATCATATCTTTTTCATTTTTTACAATTTTCGAAAATTTCAAAAATCTTTTTCAAAATATTTTCAAAATCTTTTTCTTATCTTTATATCAAATTTTCGAAAATTAGCTAACAATTAATGTGATTGGTTCAAAAACTTGAAGTTTGTTACTTTCTTGTTAAGAAAGGTTCAATCTTTAAGTTCTAGAATCTTATCTTGTAGTTTCTTGTTAGTGAAGTCAATTTTAAAATTAAATCTTTTTCAAAATATCTTTTTCTTAAATATCTTTTTATCTTATCTTTTTCAAAAAAAAAAAAAACTTTATCTTTTTCAAAATTTGATTTCAAAATATCTTATCTAACTTCTTATCTTCTTATCTTTTTAAAATTTTGATTTCAAATCTTTTTTAATCAACTAACTAACTTTTTGTTTGTTTCTCATCTTTTTCAAAACCAACTAACTACCTTTCCCTCTCTAATTTTCGAAAATTCTCCCTCTCTTTTTTTTCAAAAATTCTTTTTGTTTTAAATTTTAATTTTAATTATATTTTGTCTTTGATTTTCGAAAATTACTAACCTCTTTTTCAAAAATTATTTTCAAAAATTTCTCTTCTCTTTCTTCTTCTATTTAATTAATTAATTACTAACACTTCTCTTCATCTCTCTTCATCTAAAAAAAAATCCGAATTCTTCTTCATTCTTCTACCCCCTTCTTCTTCTACTAACATAAAGGAATCTCTATACTGTGACATAGAGGATTCCTTTTTCTTTTCTTGTTTTCTTCTCTTTCATATGAGCAGGAACAAGGAAAAAGGCACTCTTGTTGAAGTTGATCCAGAACCTGAAAGGACTCTGAAGAGAAAATTAAGAGAAGCTAAATTACAACAATCCAGAAATAACCTTTCAGAAATTTTCGAACAAGAGAAGGA
>NC_029777.3:19270675-19271495 GCF_000817695.3 Arachis duranensis
GAGGCTCAAGAACTCATTGACATGGTTGCAAACAACCAGTTCATGTATACCTCTGAGAGGAATTCTGTAAATAATGGGATATCTCAGAAGAAAGGAGTTCTTGAAATTGATGCTCTGAATACTATATTGGCTCAGAACAAAGTGTTGACTCAACAGGTCAACATGATCTCTCAAAATCTGAATGGATTGCAACATGCATCCAACAGTACTAGAGAGGCAGCTTCTGAAGAAGCTTATGATCCTGAGAACCCTGCCATGGCAGAGGTTAATTACATGGGTGAACCTTATGGAAACACCTATAACCTATCATGGAGAAATCATCCAAATTTCTCCTGGAAGGATCAACAAAAGCCTCAACAAGGCTTTAACAATGGTGGACGCAATAGGCTAGGCAATAGCAAGCCATATCCATCATCTTCTCAGCAACAGACAGAAAACTCTAAACAAAACAATTCTAATTTAGCCAATATAGTCTCTGATCTGTCAAAGGCCACTTTCAGTTTCATGAATGAAACCAGATCCTCCATTAGAAATTTGGAGGCACAAGTGGGCCAGCTGAGTAAGAGAGTTATTGAAACTCCTCCCAGTACTCTCCCAGGCAATACAGAAGAAAATCCAAAAGGAGAGTGCAAGGCCATTGATTTAATCAAAGTGGCCGAATGCACAAAGGAGGAGGAGGACGAAAATCCTAGTGAGGAAGACCTCCTGGGACGTCCCTCAAGCAAGAAGGAGTTTCCTATTAAGGATCCAGAGGAATCTGAGGCTCATCTAGAGACCATAGAGATTCATTGAATCTCCTTCTGCCATTCATGAGCTCTGA
>NC_029777.3:19271640-19272273 GCF_000817695.3 Arachis duranensis
AAAGTGAACCTCCCTTGCTCATTAATGAACTGGATACTTGGATTCAGAAAACTCTACCTCAAAAGAAACAGGATCCTGGCAAGTTCTTAATACCTTGTACCATTGGCACCATGAGCTTTGAAAAAGCTCTATGTGATCTTGGGTCAGGGATAAATCTGATGCCACTCTCTGTAATGGAGAGGCTAGGAATCATTGAGGTACAACCGGCCTTGTTCTCATTGCAATTGGCAGACAATTCAGTGAGACAAACTTATGGAATAGTAGAGGACGTGCTAGTAAAGGTTGAAGGCCTTTACATCCCTGCTGATTTCATAATCCTAGACACTAGGAAGGAAGATGATGAATGCATCATTCTAGGAAGACCTTTCCTAGCCACAGCAGGAGCTGTGATAGATGTCAACAGAGGAGAATTAGTCCTTCAATTGAATGGGGACTACCTTGTGTTTAAAGCACATGGCCATCCCTCTGTGACAAAAGAGAGTAAGCAGGAAGAGCTTCTCTTAGTTCAGAGTCAAGAAGAGCCCACACAGTCAAATTCTAAGTTTGGTGTTGTGAGGCCACAACCAAACTCTAAGTTTGGTGTTAAGGTCCCATATCCAAACTCTAAGTTTGGTGTGGAGACAACACACTAAA
>NC_029777.3:19272860-19273062 GCF_000817695.3 Arachis duranensis
TCCACCTCTGAGTCTTGGGAGATGGAAAGACTTATATATAAGCTGGAATAGCTCAGTTGGTTAGAACATGTGGCTGCAAATTAAGAGATCCCTGAGATACCTCAGGGGATAAGTTGTCCTCCACACAAATATTGGAAGCAATTAAGGGTGGAACATCATGAGCACTCCATCATTCTCCAAGAAATAAGAGAAGATCAAAGAA
>NC_029777.3:19273248-19274040 GCF_000817695.3 Arachis duranensis
TGTTCATTTATGTTTTGTGTCTCTACTTCATGATCATTAGTGTTTAGTAACTATGTCTTAAAGTTATGAATAATTCCATTAATCCTTCACCTCTATTAAATAAAAAATGTTTTTAATCAAAAGAACAAGAAGTACATGAATTTCGAATTTATCCTTGAATTTAATTTAATTATAGTGATGTGGTGGCAATACTTTTTGTTTTCTGAATGAATGATTGAACAGTGCATATTTTTGATCTTGTTGTTTATGAGTGTTAAAATTGTTGGCTCTTGAAAGAATGATGAACAAGGAGAAATGTTATTGATGATCTGAAAAATCATGAATTTGATTCTTGAAGCAAGAAAAAGCAGTGAAAAAGCAAAAGCTTGTGAAAAAAAAAGAAAAAAAATGGCGAAAAAAATATAAAAAGAAAAAGAAAAAGCAAGTAGAAAAAGCAAGGATCCAAGGCTTTGAGCATTAATGGATAGGAGGGCCCAAGGAAATAAAATCCAGGCCTAAGCGGCTAAATCAAGCTGTCCCTAACCATGTGCTTGTGTCATGAAGGTCCAAGTGAAAAGCTTGAGACTGAGTGGTTAAAGTCATGATCCAAAGCAGAAAGAGTGTGCTTAAGAGCTCTGGACACCACTAACTGGGGACTCTAGCAAAGCTGAGTCACAATCTGAAAAGGTTCACCCAGTTATGTGTCTGTGGCATTTATGTATCCGGTGGTAATACTGGAAAACAAAGTGCTTAGGGCCACAGCCAAGACTCATAAGTAGCTGTGTTCAAGAATCAACATGCTTAACTAGGAAA
>NC_029777.3:19274055-19274535 GCF_000817695.3 Arachis duranensis
CAACATGCCTAACTAGGAAAGTCAATAACACTATCTGAAATTCTAAGTTCCTAGAGAAGCCAATCACTCTAAACTACAAAGGAAAAAGTGAGATGCCAAAACTGTTCAGAAGCAAAAAGCTACAAGTCCCGCTCATGTAATTAAATTAATATTCATTGATATTTTGGAATTTATAGTATATTCTCTTCTTTTATCCTATTTGATTTTCAGTTGCTTGGGGACAAGCAACAATTTAAGTTTGGTATTGTGATGAGCGGATAATTTACACGCTTTTTGGCATTGTTTTTAGGTAGTTTTTAGTAAGTTCAAACTAATTTTAGGGATGTTTTCATTTGTTTTTATGTTAAATTCACATTTCTGGACTTTACTATAAGTTTGTGTGTTTCTCTGTGATTTCAAGTAATTTCTGGCGTAAATTGAGGGACTTGAGCAAAACTCTGAAAAAGGCTGGCAAAAGGACTGCTGATGTTGTTGGAATCT
>NC_029777.3:19281134-19281496 GCF_000817695.3 Arachis duranensis
AATTCATTGGTAGGAATTTCAGATAAGCGTATGAAGATGCTTGTCCCTTCCGTCTCTCTGCTTTCCTACTGTCTTCATCCAGTCCTTCTTACTCCTTTCCATGGCAAGCTTATGCAAGGGTTTCACCGTTGTCAGTGGCTACCTCCCATCCTCTAAGTGGAAATGTTCAACGCACCCTATCACGGCACAGCTATCCATCTGTCGGTTCTCAATCAGGCCGGAATAGAATCCAGTGATTCTTTTGCGTCTGTCACTAACGCCCCGTCCTCAGGAGTTTGAAGCACATCACAGTCATTCAATCATTGAATCCTACTCAGAATACCACAGACAAGGTTAGACCTTCCGGATTCTCTTGAATGCCG
>NC_029777.3:19282405-19286558 GCF_000817695.3 Arachis duranensis
ACAGAAAAACACACAAACTCATAGTAAAGTCTAGAAAAGTGAATTTTAACTAAAAACTAATAAAAATATACTAAAAACTAACTAGATCATACTAAAAACAATGCCAAAAAGCGTACAAATTATCCGCTCATCAGCTCCTCACCCCCAACAATGGGGTTTAGAGACTCATGCTGCCAAAAGGTACAAATTTCATATCTAAAAATATCATGAGATACAAAATAAGTCTCTAAAAGTTGTTTAAATACTAAACTAGTAACCTAGGTTTAGAGAAAATGAGTAAACTAAGATAATTGGTGCAGAAATCCACTTTTGGGGCCCACTTGGTGTGTGCTGGGGCTGAGACTTAAGCTTCTCACGTGCCTGGGCTGTTTCTGGAGTTGAACGCCAGGTTGTAACGTGTTTTTGGCGTCAAACTCCAACTTGTAACCTGTTTCTGGTGTTGGACGCTAGACTACAACATGGAACTGAAGTTGAACGCCAGTTTACGTCGTCTATCTTCGCGCAAAGTATGGACTATTATATATTGCTGGAAAGTCCTGGATGTCTACTTTCCAACCCAATTGAGAGCGCGCCAATTGTACTTCTGTAGCTCCAAAAACTCCATTCCGAGTGCAGGGAGGTCAGAATCCAACAGCATCAGCAGTCCTTTTTCAGCCTGAATCAGATTTTTGCTCAGCTCCCTCAATTTCAGCTAGAAAATACCTGAAATCACAGAAAAATACACAAACTCATATTAAAGTCCAGAAATATGATTTTTGCTTAAAAATTAATAAAAATCTACTAAAAACTAACTAAAACATACTAAAATCTACATGAAATTACCCCCAAAAAGCGTATAAAATATCCGCTCATCATTGGTTGCAAAAGATTTTCTTCAAACTGCTAGAATTGATTTTGATCAAAATTTTTCACCTGTTATAAAACCAGTTACAATTAGGATGATTTTAACCATTGTTTTATCAAAAGGTTGAAAAATTCAACAATATGATTTTTACAATATATTTCTAAATGGAACTCTTCATGAAACTGTATTTATGTCCCAACCTCCAGGTTTCTGTCACTCTAATCCTAAACTTGTATGCAAATTAAATAAAGCCATCTATGGCCTTAAACAAGCCCCAAGGGCCTGGTACTTAACAATTACTTCCACCCTTCAATCTTTTGGCTTTACAGTAACAAAATCTAATCCCTCTCTGTTTACTAGATATACTTCTACTTCTACTATTTATGTTCTTATTTATGTTGATGATATGCTTATCACTGAAGATAACGAATCTGAAATAAAAACTGTTCTTAGCAAACTTCATTCTACCTTTTTATTGATAGATTTAGGTGAGCTCAACTTTTTCTTAGGTATAAAAGTTATAACACATTCCACTTCCTTAATTTCTTTGAACCAAACTAAATACATACATAACCTTCTAACACGTGCTGGCATGAATGAATCCAAACCAAGCATGACTCCAATGATAAGCTCTCTTAGATTGATTGCCAATGCTGGAACTCCTTTTGAAAATCCAACTTTATATCGCTCCATAGTGGGCAGGTTGCAGTATACAACAATTACACGACATGATATCAGTTTTTCAGTGAACAAACTGAGTCAATTTATGTCCAACCCCTGCCAAGAACATTGGGTTGCAGTTAAACGAGTCCTGAGATACTTGGCAGGTACTGCTGATCTCAAATTGCAATTTCATAGATGCACTGATTTACGTTTTTCTGCTTTTTCAGACTCAGATTGGGCGAGTGATCTTGATGATAGAAAATCTACAACTGGATTTTGTGTGTACTATGGTTCAAATCTGGTGTCTTGGAAGAGCAGCAAACAACCCACGGTCAGTCAAAACTCAACTGAGGTTGAAAATAGAGCCCTGGCAGCAGTGTTCATGGAACTCATTTGGATTCAAAATCTTCTGGCTGAATTGCATCAGCCTTGCCTAGCTTCCCCCACTGTATTTTGTGACAATATTTCAGTTGTGCTGCTTGCATATAATCCAATCCTACATAATCAGACAAAACACTTTGAGTTAGATCTCTACTTTGTTCGGGACAAGGTGATCAAAGGCTCTATTGCTATCACACATATTCCATCAATTGAACAAGTGGCAGATGTGTTAACAAAGCCTCTGTCATTAGCCAGCTTTGACAAATTTAAAAGCAAATTCAGGTTGGCATTCAAATCACCATGAGTTTGTGGGGGGATAATAGCATATATAAAGAAAAAATAATTAACTACATTAGTTACTTTTAAAACTAGAGTTAATAGCTTCTAAAGTCTTAATATTCATGTATAATAAGACTCTTCAATTTACTATAGGAGGAGTGAGAGTAATAGTTAATATTCATTTTCTTCTTCTTTTTGCAATTGTTCTCTACTTTGTATAGACTTTATTTCTCACAAAAAATAAAAATAAATATTAAAAATATTTCTAAAAAAAATAATAAATATTAAAGAGAAAATACATACTTACCCGAATTATGCATTTTAAAAAGGCAAAGCCTTCAGACTTTTCCTGTGTGTTTGTGTACATATTGTAATTGTTGTAGGAGTATTCGTCTAAGGCACAAAAACAATGCTACGAAATCTATGTTACTCTGATTTTGAGAAAGAACTTAAAAATAAAAAGAACGGTAATTATTTTACACTCAAATATTTATTGTGAAACACTTGTTAAATGCATGCACTAACGATATGCAATTTTTTTAATTACTTTCACTATATATGGTACGTTCCACATGCATATTATTCTTAGTTAAATACTTACTCGATTTTGTTAGGTAAATAATAATTTTTGTAAACAATATAAATAATGAGTTTTTAAAATTGACTCAATAAAGTAAAAAAATATTCCACTCTTAAATTATATTTTAAATCTTAATATTAGAATAATCATTTGTACACTTAGTAAATTGAACATTCAATAATTATTAACTGTACATAAGTAAATCAAATCAAAAGAAATAACCATCTAATTAAAAATGATGAACATCATCATCTACATACTTATTAAATTAAACATTCGATATATCTATTGTTCATATTATTTAGTATTTTTATTATTTACTTATATTTTTTCATACTTAAATGCTTGGGGAAAGGACAGAGGGGGAATTTGATTTGGTTTCGTCATGTAATAAGGATTTTATTCGTGCCTGCAAGTTTGGTAAATTGTTTTAGGCTAATTGAGAAACGTGAGTGTTTGACTTGACTCATTTTGGTTTAGGTATACTGAACAAGATCTTGACTTGCTTTCATTATTATTGGATAACAATTGTTCCATAACTGCTGATGTCAGATTTGCTTGCATACCAAGTGCTCACGTAAGCGGTGATCTATAATGCAAGTGACCAAAGTGTTAACGATAGTGGTTTGGTTAATTACTCAGCAATGATGTATAAAGAGTGTTGATTTGGCTAATTTTTTTAATATTCGACTCAGATGTGAAATTTATTAAAATATTGGATTTATTGATTAATTTCATGAATATAATAGAAAAAGAAATTGTTAGCAACAATTTCAATTTTTTTAAAAATTTAAATTCTTCCAAAAAAAGTATTAGTAATGATTTGAATTAAAGTAAAAGAAAAAGTAGATTGCATTTTGAATTATTTAATTTTTTTTATAAATTTAAAAAAATAAAAATTATAGTAACAATTATCCTATAACTGATTTAATTAACTTCCGTCTATTCATCCTCTTTTTTTCTCTAAATGTCTAAAATATGATAAATCAGAAAACAGATTCAAAACTATCCAATTTATAAAGAAAAGAAACATCCTAATGTCTAGCATAAACACCATTTATGTAAAAATTTTAAATTCACTCAGAGACATTTGACTAATTTTTTACTGGAACCATCTTGATTCCCTAGTATTATTGATATAAATAATAATCAAACGTTCCCTAACATTATCCATATATCAATACAAAATGGTTTAGCTAGTAAATTAAAATATAGAGCTTGATTAGAAATATTTAATATAAAAAATGGTTCATACTAAAAATAAAAATAATGTTACGTGATCAATAAAATTTATTATTTTTTAATTAATATTTAGTTAATTTTAAAGATTAAATAATAAATTTTAAATTTTAAAAATTATAAATTTTAATAGTATAAAAATAAGATATTAATTCAAATTATTATCT
>NC_029777.3:19286620-19286992 GCF_000817695.3 Arachis duranensis
AATAATAATAATTTCGTTATTAATTTGATGAAAGTATGAAACTTTACTTTTAATAGGCAGCCATGAGCGCGTGAAGCTTATTATACCCTTGGCACTAAAAGTAAAAAAGTCTAGTACTAGCAGTAGTGCTATACTGCTATCTTCCTTGAAACTTCGCCGTTGTTCTTCTGCAAACTACCGCCAAAATTTTATGTTTGGTATAATTAAATTGAAATCTAATTAATTACAGAAAAGGAGAAAGCAATTTCCGAATAATAATTTAATCTAATTAAAGATATTACCTACTTTTGGAGTACAATATAACTATAACCAACAAATTGGTGCGATCCTGTTTAACATGCTTTGTGTTAGGAAATTATTTAATTATTTAAT
>NC_029777.3:19287432-19298107 GCF_000817695.3 Arachis duranensis
CTACCAGAAAAATGGTGATTAGCCACAGAAAAAATCGTGGCTAAAATCAAGAAAATCTGTGGCGATTCAGCATTAACAACAAATACATTTCTGTGATTAATAAGGGCGACGCCTTTTCAATTAGCCACAGTTTTCGGTCGGTTAGCTACGGTTTTATGACCCGTGGAGACATCTAAATACCCACGGTTTCTACGTTATTGGCCACAGACTAAACCGTGGCTAAATGACAACAGTGTAACCAATAAGTATAATTTTGCCACAGTCTTTCCGTGGCTAATACTGATAGGTTGGACTTTTTTGTCACATTTTTTCTGTGGCTAAACATTGTTGGGTTATTTAGCCACGGTTTTTTCTATAGCAAAAAAAACTATACACAAAATAATATTTGACAGACTGAGTTTTTTTTCACGCTTTTTTCCATGGCCAATATTATAGACTATTTACCAACACATAAATCCGTAGCTAATTTTTTCTTTCAACTTAAAAAAAAGCTCTCAATTATAATTATCAATTGAATATTTTTTTTAAATTAATATTGCATATATTTATTTCTATATATACTAACATATTAAAATAATGTTATAACAATATAAATAATCAAAGCAACGATAATAAAATTAAAATAAAAAAATAGCAAACTAAGTAATAACAGTATTTTAAAGCATATGCATTGTTCAAAGATATAGTAAAGATATAGTAAAGCAACAGGATCCAAATCCTCTTTTTAGAATGGTTTTTTGTTGAGATCAAAATTTTTTACCGCAGCCTGGGTCTCTGGTGATTCAATTGTAGAGCGAATATATCCTTTCTTTTGAAAAAACCTTGCAATGTATTGTTTAATGATGATAAATTATTTTTGACGTGCCCACTCAAACTCACATGATGGCTTGGTTTTAACGCTTGTCTACATAGATAAAAAAAATGCACTATTTTATCTACAGTGTTATATATAGATGCGAGCAAACAGTTTTGAAAATAGTAAAAAGGAAATAATAATATATTTTTGTTACTTTTAGATCCATTAGTATAACATCTGCATCCCATTCAGAAGAAATAGTAAAATATGGAAATTCATGCCTTTGCAGATACTGCACACTAAGTGCATATATCTCCTACAAGTTTTCAAACAGACCGAATAACTATAGAGAATTATTAAATGATAACATTATGTTAAATTGAATAATAAAGCACATATAGAATATTAAAAGCAGAAAATCTCTGTAATAGAATCCATTGGGGTATTAGTGTAGAATGCATGTGAGAAGGACGACTTTTCACAGATATTGGTGTGAGCATTGAGAGCCAAGAATACATGTTAATCTTGTTACACCAAATATTGGAGGCCACATCGAGTGCGTGTTGCAACGAAGAGAATGGAGAAGCAGAAGCCATCTCCGATGCAAACTTGATGCTTCCACAGCATTCAAGCAAGCTCTTCCATAGTAATCCAAGTTGAATTTTTGTTGCAAGGTCGTGCAATTGTCATTTTGTGTGACCTACGTAGCAACAAATACATCAAGATTTGAAAGCATAATTAGTAATATTTTTTATAATTAGGACAATTAATCAGATTCATATAAACAAATCAAAAATTAAAAAATTATTGGAATATACTAACAAAAAATTAGTTCTCATTCACTTCACACCCCAATTCAAATTATACTCTTTATCAAGAGTTAAAGATGGAATTCAAGACAGAAGGTAAACCTGACGATGAAAAATTTTTTGCATGTTTTTTATTATTTGTTCTTCTTACCTTTTTATTTTTTATTATTTATTTAGGTGGAATTAAATTTTGATTTACATACTTAAAGAACACAGACACGAGTCATAACAATCACACCTTCAACGCTACAATAATAATCCATCATGTATATGAAAAAAAATAAGTAATTTATAAAATTAGTTTCTTTTAGTACTCTCTTGTACTCTTCTTATAATTTTAAGATATATAACATTCAGTATTATTATTGTAGCATTAATTTATCTTCTAATAATTTGATCAACATTGTAGTGACTATTATATCAAACATGCATCTCAAATAGAATCAGATTTAAACTCCACCGTAAATAAATAATAAAGAGTAAAAGGATAATAAATACAAACATAACCATAATAAATAAATAGAAAAGAATAAATTATATTTGATCAAAAAAAATGTGCATAATAACAATGAAAGAAAGATTGAAATTGCAAATCATGATCCATCTAATTTTTATACTGTTAATGAACAACATAGCCACTATTTAATCAAGAAGCCAAAATTAACCACATTTACAGAATTGTAAATCATGAATCACCTCTAAAATTAAATAATTAACCTACCTTAGTTATTCTCAGCGGCAGCACTAGAAAGGAGGGAGAAAAAAGTAACTATCTAGATTCCTGAGAAAAACTGCACCTAATATTTATCTGAGGTTAATTACGGTTTAAATTTAAGAAAAAGATAAACTGCATAACAAAGTTTTGAATGGGTTAGAGGGAATGACCAAATTAAGCGCGGAATTGAAACAATATATCGTTTAATTTTTGTCACGATAATCATTGGGTCTGTGGCAAATTTTAAAATCCATCTCAAATTTGCCATGGACAAATGAGAATGTGGAAAAATTTCATAAAATTTAGCCACAGAGATATAATACGTTGTCATTACATACTACGGTCCATAAACTTTGCCACTGATTATAGTTCGTGAGTACCTTCCTATTGGTAACTCCCGTGTTTTTGGTAGTATATGTATACTGTCGGCCATTTATTTTATATATATTATTCGTTGGGCGATATATATCTTTTTACTGTATACAATATATAATTACTTTTAAGGTTAATGTTGTCTCGGTTGCATTTTTTTATACATGTGTATACGGTTAAATAGATATTTTTTTTATCATGTGTTTTTTCGTATATTTTTGTAACAGTATACAATTGGCATTTAATTGTGTATGTCATTAATTTAGTGTAAAATTAATTTATTATCTTTTGAGATATAAAAATTATTATGTATATGTCACTTATGCGAATATTAATCTATCGAAAGGAATATTTATATTTGGCCAAATTATGTATACACATTAATCATATTTTAGTAATAGAAAATAATGTTCATTATTTATGCGAATAATAATCGGCTCAAAGGAAGTTTATTGTTTGGCCAAATAATAAGAATTATACACTTTTGTTTATTTTCTATTAATTATGCGGTCAATAATCGACCCAAAGAAAAATTATTATTTGGCCAATTAATAGAGGAAATAAATAGGTTGCAAAGTTTAAGTTTTCATGTGCACATTAAGTCGGTCCAAAGAAAGGCTTAATGTGTGATAAGAATTTTGACAATATTTGATTACTGCAATGAGAGTATCACTTACAGTTAATTTTTCTATCCAAAGATTAAAAATTAATGTTGTTCTAGATATCTCAATATTGATCTTTTTTCCATTATTTAACTAATGTTTACTGCATATTTTTTTCTAATCCAGAAACTATGGCTTCAACTACTAATGTTTCTGCACAAATTAACAGTATTCCTATGCTGAATGGTTCAAACTTTAAAGTTTGAAAGGATACCGTGGAGATTGTCCTCGATTGTATGAATCTGGATATAGCTCTTCGAGAAGAGAAACCCACTTTCACTCCAAAAAATCTCAATGAGGTTAAAATAGAGAAATAGGAGAGATCCAATCGAATGAGCATTATGATCATGAAACGCTCAATTTCTGAGGCATTTTGGGGCTCAATTACTGAGGATAAATATGCCAAATAGTTCTTAAAAGATGTTGAAAAATTCTTTGTTGAAAATGAAAAGGCGGAGGCAAGCATCCTTTTGAGAAAACTTGTCTCCATGAGGTATAAGGGTAAAGGGAACATAAGGGAGTACATTATATAAATGTCTCATCTTGCTTCTAAATTGAAAGCACTAAAGTTAGAGTTGTCTGAAGATTTATTCGTGCATTTCATTTTGATTTCCCTTCCTGCACACTTTGAGCAATTCAAAGTGAGTTATAACACTTTAAAAGACACTTGGTCCCTAAGTGAGATTATATCTCACTATGTGCAAGAAGAAAAGAGGTTGCAATAAGATAAGACTAAAAGTTCTCACATGTTTTCATCTTCTCAGTATAAGAGAAAGCGTAATATTACTACAGATGCACCTTCTCAACAGAAAAAGGCTAAGAAACAAGATCAAACTTTAACCTGTTTCTTCTGTAAGAAGGTGAGACACATGAAGAATGATTGTACCAAATATGCCATTTGGCGTGTAAAGAATGATATGACTCTTACTTTCTTTTGTTTTGAGACTAGTTTAAGTTATGTACCTGTTGATACTTGGTGGGTAGATTCTGCTGCTACTACTCATGTAAGTATTACTATGCAGGGTTGCCTGTGGAGCCGACTGCCAAATGATACTAAAAGATACATCTATGTGGCAGACAGCAATATAGTTGCAGTTGAAACTATAGGAAGTTAGGAACCTTTAGATTATATTCCATGAGTGGATTTTACTTGGATTTATTTAAGACATTTCATGTACCATCATTTAGATGGAACTTGGTTTCTATTTTTTGTTTGGACAAATCAGGTTATTTTTATTCGTTTGAAAATAATAAAACCAGTCTCTTTTATAATTTGAATAATATTTGCTCTAATCGTTTGGTGGATAATCTATATAGGCTTGATTTGAGATCCTATAATAACGAAATACTACAAATAGGTACAAAACAAAAACTAAATGAGAATTCAACATCATTATGGCACAAACGCCTGATCATATCTCTAAACAGAGAATTTAGAGACTCGTGTCGGATGAAATTCTTGGACCCCTAAAATTGGCAGACTTTAAAGTTTGCATTGAGTGCATAAAGGGAAAAAGGACAAATGAAAGAAAATTAGGTGCCGAGAGAGGTAATGATGGCTTAGAACTGATACATACCGATATTTGTGGCCCTAATGTCTTTTGAAATGGATAACGGTATTTTATTACGTTCATAGATGATTACTCTCATTATCGGTATCTATATTTAATTCATAAAAAGTCTCAAGCCTTGGATGTTTTCAAGTCTTTCAAAGTTGAAGTTGAACTTCAACTTGGGAAAAAATTAAAGCTGTCAAATTTGATCGTAGTGGTAAATACTACGAAAGATATGATGGTTCAGTTGAGCAACGTCTCGGGCCTTTTGCTCTTTTCCTAGAGGAGTGCGGTATTATTCTGCAATACACCATGCTAGGCAAACCTAGCATGAATGGTGTTGCAGAACGAAGGAACCGAACTCTTAAGAACATGGTGAGAAGTATGATTAGTCATTCTTCCTTGTCTGAATCACTCTAGGGAGAAGCCTTAAAGACCGCAGTGTACATCCTTAATAGGGTGCCAAACAAAGCAGTTAACAAAACCCCTTATGAAATTTGGACTGAAAAAAAGTCCAGTATAAAGCATTTAAACATTTGAGGATGTCCAACTGAGGCACGAGCTTATAGACCGCACGAAAGAAAATTGGACTCAAGAACAATTAATTGCTACTTTATTGAACGATGAGCGTTCACGGGAGTACAAGTTTTACAATTCTGCATCAAGGTCTATTTTTGAAACGAAAAATGCGAGATTTCTTGAGGATGTTGAGTTTGGGGGAAGGAAATATTAAGAATGTTACTTTTGATAAGGATTCTATAACTGATAATGATCAGGTCTTTGTACCTATTATTGTTCAAGATACAGTTATAGTACAAGAGCACAATGAGAATTTTACTGTAGATCCAGTTACAGTACAAAAGAACAATGAGAATATTGTTGTTGCTCAAGATACTGCTATAACACAGAAAAATAATGAGAATCCTCTTCAATTCCAACTCATACAACAAGCTCAACAACCTCAAGAAGTGCCATTAAGGAGATCCAACAGAGAAAGGAGAAGTGGAATTTCAGATGAATATGTAGTCTATTTCCAAGAACATGATGATGTCATTGGTTTGACAGAAAATGACCCAATCAATTTTCTTCAAGCCATACAAAGTTCTAACTCTGAAAAGTAGATCGATGCCATGAAAGAAGAGATGAAGTCTATGAAAGACAATTACGTTTGGGATCTCGTAGAATTACCTGAGTGGTGGCATTGATAAAACGATGTATATAGTATAACCAGAAAATTTTGTATCAGGCGATTCAAAATCTATGGTTTATAAGTTGAAAAAAATTTATCTATGGTCTCAAACAAACTTTCCTTCAATGGTATCACAAGTTTCATCAAGTCATTATCTCATATGGTTTTGAGGTAAATATCATAGATGAGTGTGTATACCACAAGTTTAGTGGGAGTAAATACATCTTTCTTGTCTTATATGTTGATGACGTTCTACTTGCCAGTAACGATATAGGCTTGTTGCATGAAACTAATAAATTTCTATCGAACAAATTCGAAATGAAAGATCTTGGTGATGCCTCTTTTGTATTATATAGGAATCAAGATACTAAGAGATTGTTCTCAAGGTATTCTTGGATTATTACAAAAGAATTATACCAGAAGGATTTTAAGTAGATATGGCATGAAAAATTTTAGACCACTAGATACTTGAGCATCCTGGTATGGATCATTGGATGATTGTTAACCGCATAAAGCATTTTTTGAAGAGAATAAATGATTACATGCTTACTTATCAGAGATCAGAAAATTTGGAGATCATTGGGTATTCTGATTCTGATTTCATGGCATATGGTTATGACTCTTTGTCACTGAGCTTCGTATAGTAAATGACATTGAAAGGCCATTGAAGATATTTTGTAACAATAAGTCAGTAGTACTATACTCCAATAACAATAAAAGTTTGACAAAATCGAAGCATATAGACATCGAGTTTTTAGTTGTTAAAAAGAAAGTTCAAGAAAAATAGATTTTCATAGAACATATAGGAACAGAGTATATGTATAGCCTAAGTGGGAGATTGTTAGGAAATTATTTAATTTCCTAATTTATTTGTGGACAATACATATATTAATTACAATCACAAATTATGCTATTTCAAACTAAATGACTTATATAATGGCGATCTCCTTTATTGTTATAAATGCTATATTGAATAAGTCATAATTACTTTTATTTTGGAATTAAATGAGAATAAAACCAGATATTATATTTTGGACTTTAGATATATTATCTTATTTGGGTTTTAGGGTTTAATGGGTGCCATGCTCAAATATAAATAGTACCTTCAGGGTTTCGGTCCCCAACATACCAAAGCCGCCTTTGTCGCTCTTTCCCCATCAGAGGAGTCATAATTAAGCTCTATTAGGGATACAGAAGATTTTAGTTGAGGAAGATTGAAAGAACCACAAGATTGAGACAATCATTCCATCAATTTCTGATTTCTATAAGTAAAGGTACGCTTCCGCATTATGATATATTTTTTATGATTCAATATGGATGATCTGGATTAATAAAATAATTTATTCCAACAGTTTCTGCATTGAAATTCAGGGTGATGTGTGCTACAATGAATGTGCCCCATAAATTTGTTGAAACTTGAAACTAAACTAGTTGAAACTAAATTTACAATATGCTAAAATTGTGGCTGTGATTGCTGTCGTACATAAGATTGTGTTTTTGCCGCATGTACCCCAAAATTTTTCAAAATACAATTAGATGTTCAAATAATTAAGTAAATGAAGAATGATGTGACAGATGTTTACACGAAATGATGTTTGGATACGATAGTTTTGTTTGGATTTTGAATGGGTAGTTGGGTCATTGTTGGATATCGATGCTTATGTTGAGTAGCCTATGAAGTGATAGACACAACCATGTATTAATAATGTTGACTCCAAACCAAAAAACTAAGAGGTGCATTCTTCGGCATTTAAAACATATTTGTTCAAAAGTTGTCAAAAAGATGTTAGATTGTATTGACAAGTAGACATGAGACTGTCAAGAGTAGCAGTAAGTTTTGCAGAGTTAAGAAAGACATTAATTTGATTTATTTACTCTCTCTAACACAGTCATTATTTTTCCCAATTTTTCAATCTCCTTCTTGGTTGGTAGTGTGACCAGTTACTCTTTGCCTCTCTCACAGCCAAAACTTCTATGCCTTCTCCTTTCTTTGTTTGCTAACAACACTTCAATCTGTCCTTCGTTGCTTCCATTCTTGAGTCATTACCCTTCCTCCACTCTTTTGTTGAAAGTAAATCTGAAAATCTACGGACTGAGGTGTGGCATCTTCCTCCATCACTGTGTTGGTGTTGCGGTTGTCATCACTGTGCGTCCATTGCTATTATGGGCAATGTCATTGTGGCCTTTCTCTTACACCTCCTTCATACGTCTCTTTCCATTTATTTTTAAGGTACGATTTGAGATTTTTCTCTAGTTTTTTTTTGTTATTAGTGCTTTTTTTATGAGTTTTGTTATTATTTTGCTATTGTTATATTCAACATTTTTTCTCTAAAATTTTGAGGGTTTTTTTTCTCAATTTTGAGGTTTGTCCAATGCTGTAACATCTTAGGATTACTGAAAAGTAGATAAAGAAAAAAAATGAATAAAGTGATGGTGGCACACTTCCAAACCAAAAATTTAAAAAATTAAAACTTACTTAGTACCAATCATATGTTTAATTGTTGCTTGTTTATGAAATTGTTATAAGCTATTGAGTTTTTTGGGCCAACTAAAATGCTATGAGGTGTATAGACTTCTGGTTCAACCCTTATCATATGCCGTCTCCATCTCCTAACTCCATAGGATAACCTTGTCCATTTCCAACTTTTCAAATCACCTTGCAATGCTTTCTAACTTGGTAACCCCTCACATTAGTCAGCCCAAGTAGCATGAAATAGGTTTATTGTTGATGAGAGCACTAAGAGTGATATTGATTAAAGTAAAAAATGATTTTCTATGTTTATGTTATAACACCCTTCATCATATAACAAGGTTACTAATAAGTAATAGTTAGTTTTTCCTTCAAAGTATATAAGTCAGTATGTATGTGAGAATAGTGTAAGCTTACACAATTATTTGAATACCGAAATGACACATTCAACAAAATTTTTCAAGCATTCAATTGTAATTCTCTTGCCTATGCGCACATAATCATCAACAGCATCAGTTGCTACGCCATATGCTAACATTCGTATCGCAGCTGATGCTGTTGATGATTATGTGCACATAGGCAAGAGCACTACAATTGAATGCTTGGAAAAACTTGTTAAAAGTGTTATTTTAGTGTTTGATGATGAATACTTACGAAAATCAAATCCAAATGATGTACGATGCCTGCTACAAATAGCAGAGGGTCGTGACTTTCCTGGCATGTTGGGTAGCATTGGCTGCATGCATTGGAAATGAAAAAATTGTCCAAAGGAATGTACATGAGTGGTTATCGTGGGGTAGCAACCATAGTACTTGAGGTTGTAGCATCTTCAGACATTTGGATATGACATGCGTTCTTTGAAGTTTTTGGTTCAAATAATGATATTAACATGTTAGATCGTTCTCTAGTGTTCGATGATATTCTAAATGACCGTGCTCCAGAGGTAAATTATACGATTGATGGTAATAATTATACTATGGGATACTATTTAGCAGATGGTATTTATTCTAAATGAGCCACATTTGTCAAATCAATCTCAAAGCCACAAGGAGAGAAACGTAAGTTATTTGCACAATACCAAGAAGGGCAAAGAAAAGATGTGGAGCGAGCATTCGGAGCGTTGCAAGCACGTTTTGCAATTATACGTGGTCCAGCTCGCTTTTAGGAAAAGAAGAAGCTTGCAAACATAATGAGAGCTTGCATTATATTGCATAATATGATTGTTGAGGATGAAAGAGACACTTATGCAGAAAATTTTTTGCTCAAGACTTAGAATATGACGATGTCGAAAACGACTTATCACAACCTCAGTTGAAAGAGAAAGATTTTGCTCCATACTATCAATTTCTCCAAAGAAATGCCCAACTTTGAAATAGGCAGCAGCATAGACAGTTGAAAGAGGACTTAATTGAACACATATGGCAATTTCACAATGCTTGTCGTCAACTATAGAGTTTAACTATGTTTTTCTTTGTATTAAATAATTTTACAAATTAGTATAATCTCAAATTATATATTCTGTATTTAGTAATTACATTAATTTAAATTATTTTAATTAATTAATTAAGTGAGATTATAACAAAGATTATAATTAATTTTTTTAATAGAGAAGAGAGAGATATTTTAAATTTTTATTTATTGTTTATAATGTAAAAATTGATGTATTTATTTTTAAAATAAACAGTGCATAAATAAAAATTAGGATGAGTTTCTATAAATGGGACGTAAATAAAAATTAGGGCAAAAAACACAGTTAAGCCAAGGAAGGAAAGAAATTACATGAATAAGCCAAACTCAAAATTGATTCACGAATCAGCCAAAGCAAATTACTATATAATTCGAACCAGCTTGGTTCGAATTAGGAAAACATGTAATTCGAACCAATGGAGTTCGAATTATGATGGAAGACGTGATGGATGTAATTCGAACCTCTATGGTTCGAACTACAATTGAGCATAATTCGAACTAGATGAGTTCGAATTACTCAAGAAGACGACGTTCCATGTAATTCAAAGAAAGTTAGTTCGAATTACATGATGAACAGTTCGAATAATAATAATAATAATAATAATAATAATAATAATAATAATAATAATAATAATAATAATT
>NC_029777.3:19298341-19299753 GCF_000817695.3 Arachis duranensis
GTGTCTAGAAGTCAAGTCTTAGAATAATTTTTTGGGAATTATTTATCATATTATAAATTCATAATTATGTAAGTATGTGAAGGATTTATTTTTTAAATTACGTTTTCAAATTAAATGGCTTTCAATATTATTAGAGTGTCTTATTTTTAAATTGGTCAATTCATTTTATATTTATATATTGTAATTATTTATTTTGTAACGAGTACAACTAAAATTTTAATAACAATTATTAAATTAAACATTGTTACTATAAGTACTATAAAAATTTGTAATGTACTCGTTACTAACCTATCACATATTAAAAATTTTTAAACTTTATAAAATGCAATTTTTTTCATAGACTAGTATATCAAACTAATTGAATTCGATTTAGCATTAGCTCCATGTAGATATAATGGTTGGTTTATTAAAATAATTACATAGATTAGATTTATGCTATGAAATTTACATTCAATTAAAAATTTGTATTATGTGATAGGTTAGTAACGAGTACATTACAAATTTTTATAGTACTCATAGTAACAATATAAAAAACTAATATAATAATTTTTAAGAAGCTATTCTAATGCTTTACCTCTAAACACCAAATTATTTATTTAAATAGTTTAATTTTTATCTAACCTAATATAATAAAGTATGTTTAAACCTTATTATTATTATTATTATTATTATTATTATTATTATTATTATTATTCGAACTGTTCATCATGTAATTCGAACTAACTTATTTCAAATTACATGGAACGTCGTCTTCTTGAGTAATTCAAACTCACCTAGTTCGAATTATGCTCAATTGTAGTTCGAACCATATAGGTTCGAATTACATCCATGACGTCTTCCATCATAATTCGAGCTCCATTGGTTCGAATTACATGTTTTTCTAATTCGAACCAAGCTGGTTCGAATTATATAGTAATTTGCTTTGACTGATTTGTGAATCAATTTTGAGTTTGGCTTATTCATATAATTTCTTTCCTTCCTTGACTTAATTGTGTTTTTTGCCCTAAAAATTAGGATGAATTTTGTATTAGAGATGATCTAATGAAGTTACCAATTTTATATTAAAATAAAAAATAATAACCTACTACAATGCTACTTAACGATGCCCTTAACCCAATAAATTGATTACTGGGACCACTTGTTACTTTTCGGCAATTTCAGCAGCAACTTAAAGGCACGAGAGATTTCGCCAAACCGAAGAATGTGGATCCGTGAGTATGAATGGTTATGTCGAGGGTGACCCAATGCAGTGTTAGCCATCGTAGTACTAATAATTTAAAAGTGGTTTACATCATTGATTGGTAGTTAAAGAAAAAAACTGTGATGGATGTGATTAGTACCAAAATTATTAAGGAGGATAAATTTTTATAATATTTAAGTTGAAGAACCAAATTTAAAAAATATATATATAT
>NC_029777.3:19299824-19317668 GCF_000817695.3 Arachis duranensis
TATATATTTATTTATAATAAAAATTTATTATATAATTTACTATTAATAAATAATTTTATTAATTGACTGCTGTTCATATCTTAATTCATAATTTTTAAAACTAAGTTTAAAACGAATAAGGATCAATTTACAAAGTTTACGAATTTAGATTTATTTTTTCAATTTATTCGACTTGGTAGATTTAACTTGTATAACAAATCTTAATTGCACTTACGAATTCGTTCCTTATATGAGATCGATCTTAACAATTTTCTAAATAAAGAAAAATAACTACTTCTCATTGTAGGTGAAAAAGTTACAAGAGTTATAATTAAACTATTATTTTAATTATACAAATATCTCATCAAACTCATTTTTTAACCATAATTTATATGTATTAAACTTTTGTTACTTTAGAGTCACATATCATCTTATATTTTTGTATTTAAAGATCTCAGAATAATTCCACTCCCAAAATTTAACACAACAACAACATAAGAATGATGAAAAAAGAAAACAAATATTTTTTACTTTAGCTTGATTAGTTTTTGTGTTCCAAATTTAAATTCTATAAAGTTCATTGTATAGTACTGGAAATATATATTTTTATTTCTGTTGTACTAGCATGGAACACCATGTTTTTCTGTACTACCCCATTTTTATTATGTATTTGTCTTGTAGTGAAAAATTTAAAGACAAATTTATCTTTGAAACCAAAACTAAAATAACCCATTTGTGAGCTGTGGTCTGTAGCATTCAATGGTTATTGAGTTTCTAATTTTTTGGCTTGGCTAGTAATAGATCGTGAGCCACTATTTATTCCATTGAGAATTAAATCTTTATGCCATTCTTAAAACACACTATTATTAATTAACGAATGCCCTAGTATATTTAATTTATATTTTTTAACAAATCATTCAGTTTTTTAGTAAAAAAGTATAAACATATTCACACACTGCTTTGGTAAAAATAATAGTATATAAAATGAGCAAATAATATATATCAAAATATTTTTTTTTTCAAATCTTAACATTACAACTATAAAATTTTTAAGCTCTTCTCGAAAATTTTTCTTTAAAATTATTTTTTTATTTTTAATTTATTTTTTGAAAAACTTAAAAGTACAACTATCACAATATTTTCATTCATTTCTTTTAAAATACAACTTCTTCGAGAGTATGTCTAAAATCAGCCCAACTATTTTGTGTGTATTAGATGCACCATCTTTTATGAACTATTAAATTTTATTAAATAAAAATTAAAGAATATTATAAAAGAGGAGTATTGATAGACTTTATAAATATAGAATATATTAGTATATATATACCTAAATACATTTTAATATATATAACATAATTTTTTATTCAAATATTTGTAAACATACATTTTATTCAAAATAGTATATATAATATTATTTTAACAAAATTAATTATTATATAATAATATATTTTTTAATATCACTAGATAATTTTAAAGCAAAAAAGAGAAAAGGTAAAGAGATCATTTTCTATACGATTTATAACAAATTGCTTTACCACACCACAATTTTATATATCTCCGAGACCATAGCATTTGGCTCTTTCAACAATTGACACCTTTAAAATTTATAGTCTACTCTATTCTTTTTATTCCATATTCTTGTAATAATTGGCACTACAACCACCACGATATTGTTAGAAAAAGAAAATGTATATCCTTTGATATTAATATATGTTTTAAAATATTATATATAATATATAAAAATGTTGATTTTTTTATTTTTCACCCTTTGAAACAAATATTTTTTAATTTTTTATTTATATTCTTAAAAAATAAAAATAAAAAATAAACAACATTATTTTTTTAAATATAAGCAAAAATTTATTTTTAAAGATTACATATATAATACACTTATCGTTAAGAACTTTTATACATATATATACACTAATTTATGATTTTTATAGGTTCATGTATAATAATTTTATGTATCTGTTAAATCTCAAATGAGTAACAATAAATAATCTTTATAACAAATAAAAAAAAGTGAACACGTTTTAATTATATAAAAACGTTAATTATAATTGTATAATTTTTATGTCAATCTATAGATTTTGTTTGTTGTGTAGAAATAAATTTGTATCTTTATTTAAAAAAGTGAAAATTATGTTTATTTTCTATTTCTATTTTTTAAGATTGTAAATAAAGAAATTCAAAAATATTCTTAAAAGTGTGAAAAAATAAAAAAATAACATTTTTATATATTATATATAATATTTTAAATAAAATGCATGTTTATAAATATTTAGATAAAAAAATTGTATTATACAATAATGTGTTTTTAACAAAATTAACTATTACTATGTTTTTTAATTTTTTTATGAATAAACTAATTCTTTTTTAGTAATATAAAATAAATTATTTTATATTATGTAATTAAAAATAGTACTATATAATAATTAATCTTAATAAATAAAAAAGATTTTCGTATGTATTTATATATTTTATATTTATTTATTTTAAGATAAAAGATTGTATTTTTTATTTTTAAAATATTTTGTATTAAAATATATTTATGTATGTATATATTAATATATTTTATATTTATAAAATTTATCAATACTCTTCTTTTATAATATTTTTTTTATTTTCATTTAATAAAATTTAATAGTTCATAAAAAGTGACGCATCTAATACACACAAAATTATTGAACTGATTTTAGACATGCCTCACATGAAATTTTTCAAAAGAAAAAAATTTTGATAAAAAAGATACATTTAATAGATTTAATGGCAAGGAAAGAATATTTATTTTGTTAGTGGCTTCAGTGAATATATTCTATGGATTTTGAATTGAATTCAATCGACATATTTTTAATTTTAGTTTTTACAAAAAAAAAATTAGTTTGTTATTATGGTACTTATATGATTAATATTTAAATTCAGTATCTAATGACATTAAATCCCTCTTATTTTGTTGTCTTGTGTCCAAAGAAAATACACTTATAGCTATTTTAATATTTAAAAAAGTCACAATTACCAAATTATCCTAAATCAAAATTCATTATATATATGTTTTTTTATAATTTATATATAAGTAATAATATTATTATTCATAAATCTTACTACTCTACTATGATTTATTAAGAATACTATGCTAGATTTAAGACGAGAATTGTGGTAGGATAATTGTTTTACAAAAACATATAAATCATGCGATATCTTATCATAATTTACTTACAAATTCAATAGTAGTACTCTTTAACACAAATAATAATAGGATATATAGTGAAATTTTAAAATTGTACATAAAACTCACCAATAACACGATTTATGTACAAAAAGAAAAATACTCAATAATCTGTCATGATGTATGCATAAACAATCAAGATCTAACACATCAAATTTTATTGAGCAAAAATTAAACAACACATAAAAAATGATAACTTATGAATAATAGTCTTGTATAAAAAAATATCCTAATGATAACAGAAAAATTATTCAGTGTTCTGGACAAAAGTAAACACGATATTCAGAATACAAAAAAGCAAGTTGTTGAATTTTGTCATGTAGTAAAAGATGAAATGGAAAAAATAACTCTGATGAGGTGTCCCGTTTCTATGAACAATATAGCCATACGAAGGGTTTTGGCATGAGACAGGGAAATAAACTAAAAAAATCAGAAAAAAAATAATTAGGTACGCTTATTTATCCAAAAGAGAAGGTTTCAGAGACAGAAAATGGCTAAAGATGCAGGATTGAAAGCGAGATCACAAGGTCTCACTCGATGTGGATGTTTGATAGAGATGAGGAAAAGGCCAAAATGTAATAGCGGGATTTGATATGTTTCACGCTTCGTAGATAACCATAACCACGATCTTCTGCCTGCAAAATTTGTGGCATACCTGCCTTCGTACCGAAAGATTTTTGATGTCGATCTAGCCCATATGGATAGCTTGAGGCAAGTTAGGATTTCTATTCCAAAAATATATGAGTCAATTGTTACGCAGGGAGGCGGATTTAACCTTGTTTCATTCACAAAGAGAGACATGTATAATGAGGTTAGGAGGCAATGTGCCTTAAGGAATGGTGACGTGAATGCCGCTTTAAGGTTTTTTGAGAGATGTGCAAGGAGGGATGAGAAGGTGTTCTGGAGGTTTGAAGTTGGATTAGACCAACATATGTGTGATCTTTTCTGGAGTGACGGGTGTAGCAAGGATGATTACAAGATCTTTGGTGATGTTCTTGCCTTTGATGTGTCGTACGATTGGAACAAGTACAATCTACCAGTTGTTGTATTTTTCGGGGTGAACCACCACAACCAGACATGCGTGTTTCCCACGGCCATAGTTTTGTGCGAATCTCAAGCGTCGTATGTTTGGGTCTTGACAAAGTTTTTGGAATGCATGTGTGATAAAGCTCCTAAGGCGGTAATAACTGACGGGGATCGATCCATGTGCTTAGCCATTTAGGAAGTATTTCTTGAAGCTCATCATCGGTTGTGTGCATGGTACCTACTGAGAAATGCAATCGTGAATGTGTGCAAGCCGCGGTTCACAATACTTTTGAGAAGTTGTATGTTGGCTGACATAGAAGTTGAAGAGTTCGAGAAGCAATGAGAGGCGATGGTGGAAGAGTGCGGGGTCAGCGAAGTCGAGTGGGTTAAGGATTTGTATAGGAAGAAGTTATCATGGGCCATCGCATACATTTATGGATGTTTTTGCCAACCTAAGGATAACATCCCGTTGAGTCGTTGCATGCAAAGTTAGGGCGGTTTATGGAGAGTTAGTATGGTATCTTGGAGTTTGTAACAAACTTCCAACACTGTGTGGAGTTTCTAAAAGACAACAAGGAGGAGCTTGATTTTCGATCGTTGTATGGGACCCTGTTATTTAGACTCAGTTCCTGGAGTCGATAAAATCTGGTGTAGTTAATTACACCAGGAAAATATTTTTTTGTTACCATGTGTCCTTGAAGAGATACGTTCGCACTACAATTTTGAAGTGCAAGCAGATCGAGGAAAAATCTATTTACGTAACACAAAAGTAACGTAGGGCCAGAGTTGAAGTGGAATGTGGAACACGATCATCGCACCGATTCTTTTTACTGTAATTGTTTGAGGATGGAGTCATTCAGTCTACCTTTTCTTCACATACTAGCAGTGTTAGTGTGACTAGATGTTACCTCTCTTCCAAAGAGCCTTATTCTTCAGCGATGGTCGAAGACCGCCAAGCTTCACGTCATGGAACCAAGCATTGTGAACAAAGGCGGTGATGCAATAGCACTTTATAAGAGTCGAGTAGGGGTGTTCCTACATCATTGTAAGAGGTTTACTGCAGTTGCATCTATGAAAGACAAGGATTTTAAAGTGTATTTGGAGAAGGTGGTCAGGGACACAGTTGTGTTGGAACTGAAGAACGAGGTAGGGCGATCGGATGGCGGGGAAAACAATAATTTGGAGCAAGATGTGGTGCATGATTCAGTTGATGTGCGCATAAAGGGCACATGTCATGCACATGATCCATTTGGTTCTAGGGAATAAAGAGACGGAAATGCATCACATGTGGAGTGTTAGGGCATCAACGTACCCGGTGTCCAAATGGGTTACCCACTAACACTATAGCTACACAGGATACCATCTGAGAAATGCTATCACAAACAACCACCATGGTGAGTCATATTTGTTTGCTTTGTTGCTTGTATTCATGTTTTAAATGTTGTCATATTCTGTGGTCGAAGAGTACATTCTTTCATGGAGTGACAACTTTTTCTTTTACCCACAAAGGGGAGCATCTTTTGTTAGTGGTCTTGACTCTACCGAAACAATATTTACGTAGGTGGTTTAGAAAATGCAAATCTAGTCGGCAGAAATTTTGGTGTAAATCCATAGGATTTTATTTGTGTACATAATGAAAGATGGATTTGTAGGGGGTTTATTTTTGTACATAATGAAAAATGGATTTGCAGGATTCTGGGAATAGGAGAAATGGTCAAAGGTTGAAGAAGATTCGTGATGGTCAAAATACTCTGAGCAGCTACCAAGTTTAAACGGTTCCTTTGTCATGTGGTGTGTTGCTAAGGATGCATTTGAATTTTGTTCTAATTTTTGTTGCAAGTTTATGCTGCCCAAGTTGAAATTTGTGGAGGTGTTATGATGATCCGAATTGTGATGTATAACTTAGATGATGTGGAAGCTTTCCTAGAACTTTTTTCATTTTTCTTATGAAATAAATTTGAGTTTTCTGTATGAAGTCCCGATTTGTTACAAACTTTTGTCCACGTTTCTGTTTAAAAGCTATGAACACTTACTTCTTCCAGTGTGTTTTTCCTTTTATAGTCCTTGTGCGTGCGATTGACTTATCCATCAATTTTGATGATTTTGTTTGTGTACCCAATAAATGTGGTGTTATTAGGACTTTTATTAATATAATTGAAAACCCTTATTTAAGAACATTTGAAATCAAGAGAAAAATAGCCATAGATGTTCCACAATATTAGTACATGTTGTAATGCAATAATAAAGAAATTGTTTTTCTAGAGTTCACTTTCTATGTAAAAAACTAATAGAAATAATCATGCAGACATGTTCCATATCCAATACTGTATTTTACCAAAGTAATCAACAAGAGAATCCTGTTTCTATGTTTCATACTTTCACTACTACAAATTTCCAATCAAATTATAGAAACCAAATATCCAAGAAGAATAGAGCCGTAGACATATTCATGGAAATTCATCTTTAATGGTTCCTAGTACCATAAGGCCAATGAAATAAGGCACAAAGCAGATAAAACTCCACAACAAAGCCTAAATTTTCTTGTTTGGTTCCATTTCTATTACCCCACACAGAAGATTCCGGATACACACTCCTTTCACATAAACATATTTCCTTAAGCATGACAATGACCACCCAAAATTTAGAAAATTTTAAACTTTAGATATTTTAACCTTTACCAAGAGAAAATACAGATTGAAGTTCAAATACCCAGATTCTAAAACTCAGTTTTATGCAAGTACTGCTAGGCACTTTTTCTAAAAAATTTAACTTATTGTGCATTTTGCTCCTAATATCCATATGTGTAGGAAAATAACACATGGGTCACACTTAAACTCCATGTTCTCTTTTTTTTTTCATTTTTTTATTTTATTTTTCTCTTAGGAAGAATTGGTTGAAATTTTAAATTAATAGAAATTCTGAAAAGGACACACAGAAAAGTGGAATAGGGTTGTCTTTTTACTTTTTAGCTTGTCTTTTTTATTTTGTTTGCGAGAGATGTAACCAAACCAGAAATCAAAGAAGAGAAGGTAACTTTATGATTTTGTTTTCGAATAAAGCAATTTGTTTTTATTTGTTTTAGTGAAGATTGAGTACAGCAATGGATACATATATTTTTTTATTATTATATTTAGCATGTATTTTAAAAAATATATGAAAAGTTATTCCTTATTTTTATATAAATTTTAGTTACTATGAATAAATAATTTATATTTATGCTTAAATTTAAAATATTTATTTTAACATGAAATGTTAAAAAAAATATCACAGAATTGTACTTTCATATGTAATTGACATACAATTTAGAATATGTAGTTGACATGCAACACTATATATGACATAATTCTACCTTCATAAGATCAAGAAGGGATCATAGTTCCACACCGTTGTGTGAATGTTAGGAATCCGGTAATACCGACAACTAAAATTAGGCCACCCCGCCTAGGCATGTGTGGTCCTATTTTAGTTACAATAAAAAAGAATATGTCCACCTACATGCACAAGTTTAGGAATATGTCCATATACAACTTAACTACATGTATACCTAGTAGGACACCACTTTGCTTCTAATTACATACGGTGAATTTGACGTGAATACCCTACTCTAAAAAGGGATGTCCCACCCTCAAAAAATCATGCATAGTTTGGTTTAGTTTACTTCATCATTACATATAAGAAACATATATATCTGAATAATATCATCGCCTGTTAGTCGTTGGTACTTGTGATTTAGCACCAAATTATGTTAGCCTTGGTGCTAACATAATCGTGATGCTGGTTAGTTTTTGACTGAATGATATTCAATGCTGTCCTCATGCGCACATGGTCAGAATTTTTCTAAAAAGGTAGACAAAAGAAGTGGTCTCTTAGGTACTTAAATCAGATTGAAGGTTTACCTTTTGACTTGTTTTGCCAAAGCAAACCACATGCAACATGATGTATGATGTAGTAGTTTCACATGAAGTAGGATAATCACTGAGTTTTAGTTACCATGTGGTCGAAGATATTTGGAGAAAAGCATCCCTTGTGCTGCAACCAAGACAAGCACCATATCCCAAATTTTGGACTACCACAAGCATACCAAATGAGTTAACAACATGGGACAAGTATTGAAGAGCTATGTTAAATTACAAGCATTTTTCATGCGATATGATTCATTTTCGATGACTTTAAGCTAGGGGTACCCAACTTATTTCCACAATGAGTTATCCTGAAGTTGCATTGCCAACCAGAAAATTATCATCATTACAAAACTTAGTTATTGTGAAGTGAAAATAGAGAAAGAGGCGGAATAGTGATAGTTAATTAAAACAAAGTCAAAAAACAGTACTATTTGGTTCAAAGGCACACTACACTACAAAAAGAGGGATTGCCTTTTAGTTTCAGGTAATTTTTTCTCTTAAAAGAAGTTGTCTATTTAAAACAGTTTGAGTTCCATCTTAGTTTCAGTCTAACCATTGTGTATTTTTTTAAAGAACCCTACATTGTAGCATGACAATAGAGGATAGTGAATAAAAAGAAACCTGTTAATTATGAACATCAATTATTTTGCAGTTAAAATAGAGACATATGCAAAAACCTAATAGTCAATTAAAGCGAAATCAAAAAGCAGTGTCAATTGGTTTAAAGGAAAACAACATTCTAAAAATAGTTCTTCATTTATGCGCTTGGGTTCAGTTAATTATTTCAAATCATAAAGCTGGTCTATCTAAAATAGTTTAATTACACTTCAGTTCCAATCAGCTTACACTGATTTTTTCTTAACACCCTAACATTCTAGCATGACAACATAAGAGGTTAAATAAAAAACAAACCTGTCCAGGTCGTTAGAAAGTCCTTCCGGGTACACATAATCACCCTAATTGGTTGGGTTTGGAGAGGCATGCAAGAAATTCAGAATGCTACTACGATGGACGAACATCTTTTTGAGTGCATCACACTATATAAAAATACCAGCCTTTGTTGTTTTTGTCCGTGGTTTATAACTAAAGCCAAATGCTAACCAATAGTTAGAATTTAGAATGCTTACTATCTTGTTCATATTCACCTCTCTTCTGACAATGCTCTCCGGAGTCCTAAACACATCCAACATATACTTTTTTGCTGCCTTGACGTCTAGTAGCATTATGTACCATTAATCTGTTGCCTCCAAGATTAGCACAAATATCTGTACCGAAAGGATAAAGGTGCTACTGACATAAGATTTTTTAATGACATAATTAGCATGAAGTCATTGTTAATAATAATTTCGGTAAGGAAACTTTACATGCTCAAGTGCATTTGTCTTTTGCATCCACCATCCCTCGTAACTTTTCTTCAATTTCGATATAGGCACATCACAAAGTACATCTTGCACAAATTTGGACGGAAAGTACCAAGTCACAGGAGCTATGCTTTTGCCAAATATTAAAGATGCAATCATGCCAGTGGTGTTGATGACCCTCAAAAGCAACATCAAGGCTTGTCATGCTAGTCGCAGTTTGAATGAGTACTATGTAGATATAAATAAATGAGGGTAACAACTAGCAGTGCCATGTTTTGGTTACTCTCGTTTGGGTGTGGTGTGTATGGAGGAGCTAGAGAGATAAAGATCCCACGTACCAACTTGAAATCAGCCAACTCGTATAGCACCTACCTGCAGTAGGAAAATTGTTACACTCAAATGATCGACTTATGTATTATTTCCTGCAACGCTAAACAGTTGAAATTTGAACGGAGTACAACAACGACCACGTTTGACTAATTTATGACCGGAATGAATGTTGTTATTTGTGTGACAGGTTTGTTTGAATTTTATTTCAATCCTAAACTTGATGTCACACACCAGGGAACTGGGAAGTTTCAAGTTGAATATTAAAACATAAGCATTGTCAATGTTTCTAGTGTATTTTTTATGGGTCAAATTAGTAATTCATTTTAAAAATTTAACGACATATTTTATTTTACTTTGTTAAAAGATTTTACATCGTATTGTCACTAATATGGTGTGTTTATCTTAATTTTAATTTAACCCTAAAGAAATATTCTTATGCTTTTCTCACCCTATTAGTATAGTTGGGCTTAAAACATTCTTATGCTCCTTGAAAACTATGAGGACAATGTCAATCGAAAACTTTCTTACCCAAGCTGCACTAAAGGATCTTCTTTCTTCTGGGAGAAGATGTATACAACAAAGTTAGTCTCTTAAGCTGATAATCTCATCCCTAAAATTAATCTCCAGTACATCTTAAAGCTTTGTAAGTTGTGAACCAGTTACATCAGTGCACCTAAAACCAACTACATCAGTTATACATGCCAAATTAACTACAATCATGGATTTTTTGCAAACAGTTTACATATTTACTAAATGAAAGGTAGTGTGGAATCGATCGTGTCAGATGAACGATGGTTGCATCCTCCTACCATTTGCCAGACGACAGGGCGTCTAGCAAGCGACGACTTTGGACAATTTGGCGAAATACGCGTCAGGTTCAACATCGGCTGCCTTTCCATGGGTGTTATCTCCTCACCATTAAGCTTGGGCAACTTTGCGCTATTTGTGGTAAGTGTGGTTGAGCTATGCAGCCCAGCAGCCTGCATGGTTAACCTCTGTTGAATATTTTTGCATGGCATATTAGCAAGCGTCAATGAGTTACCAAGATAACTAAGCTTGTTATTTTAGTATTACCCATACCTGGAAGTCTCCAAAGAAATATGCAACTCTTTTTGTTGCAGTCACTATTTGGCTGTGTTTGAGTGCATCCATGTTGTTCAATTCGAGCAAAGTCTCCTTCGTCCCCTAGAGAATCTGAAGCAACAATATCAAGTAGGCTATGGCCCTGCACAAGTTGTTGCTAGGTTGTCTTGCCCTTGCCCTCTTCCAATACTGATGTCACAGTAGGAGACATCAGTTGCTCTAACATAGCACCATATGCCGACCAATCCACACTCAATATGGTAGTGTATGTTCGGTGAGCCTTCACCCTATTGGGTTGGAGATGATGGAAGAGTTCGCAACAACTTTTGTATTGAGAACCATGACTATTCTATCGTTCTTCTCGTGCTGCCATTGGACCATGTCCAATATTTTGAGAAGCACCCCATTTGAGGTTGTCGTCTTTGACTCCACCATTACAATGTGACCATCTAGCCTATCCAGCTTCAGATCTATGCTCTACATAGTAACAAAAGTGATTAGTATACACGGTTAGCATGACCTTCCGAAAAATATAGCAATTTCTACCCCCATTGGGGGAATGCATCCGAAATGAGGTGTTAAAAACTTTTCATGAATAGAATCTACAAGGGCCTAGAACAAAATCACGTTGGGTAATGTATTTAACACAAAGAAAACTCAACACAAACCCCTTTGTGATGTTTGTGTGACCCAATGTTAACGCAAGCCACACTTCATGGGATCAGATTGTATGGTGGTATGTGGTGTTTCATCATCGTCATCGTCATCATCGTCGTCTGTGATTCTTGTGTCAATATTATCTGATTATCAAGAAATAGTTCCAGAACCAAGCATTATAAATAATTCCCTAAGTTAATTTAAAAATATATTGTACAGGCTAGTTGGAACATCGAAGCTTCAATAAGATAACTAATTTGGGAGGATTGCAATATATTGAGTACCTTAGGATTAACCAACTTCATCCACAACTTGGGTGGCATGGCATTGTTGCCTTCTTCACCGGGAACCTCCTGAAGGCCAGGTGGATTTAATACTTTCTCCAACCTGCAAAATAAATCTGTAACCGAACACATAAACAGACTAGAGTCAAGGGTTTTAACGTAGTAGATAACACTCTGAAAATAAAAATTTTTCAAAGACTACCCTTATCCGTAAATGCTTTGAATGTCTTGAGATTCATTGAAGAAAGGATCAAAGCCTTCCATGACAGCCCACACATTTCAGCTATAGACTGTGGGGGCAGCAGAACATGAAGTGTTAAGAATTTGGTGATTGTTGTACACAAGTAATGCAATATAAAAAGAAGAAATGCAATGTTGTGGCTTCTCTATCATGGAACAAGGTATAGTATGCCTATCTCCCGTTGACAACCGTCATTTGGTGTTCACTACGAGAGAGTTTCCATGTGGAAACTTGTACGATTAGGCACTGTTCGTACCAACTGCATGGTGAGCAAGGATGATAGCAACCAAGTGGCAAGGTTACTTCTAAAATAGAATCTGATCAATCCACAGATGGCCTAATTTGGTGTTTTGTCTCCCGGTTTTCTAGTGCAACCCACACAACATCGTCGTTTTGGAGGGTTTTAGTGTGTGTTTGAGTTAAAGTTTGCAAAATATGAGTTTTTATCAAATTGATTTTACAAATTTGATTTTCATAAAAAAGAGCTATTGTTAACGTGATTTATGTTCGGTAATCTTGTATCAAAATGGATTACAATAAAATAAATATTGTTTGGATTATATTATTCAAAATTATATTTAGATCAAAATGACTAAAAAAAGACATGAATTTATGTCATTCAAAACCATATTATTATAACACTCTTTGACTACAATTTCATTTAGAAAAAAATTAAATTTATATGTTAAAATTTAGTACTCTTTCGATCATAATAATTCTCCAGTACTCTTCGTCAGTACTCTTTTAAAACTTAATTAGATCTCTCTAATCAAATCAATAATTAATGTTATAAAAATTAAAAATAATAAATAAAATACATGCTAATTTAAGAATGCATACTAAAAATTTTACAAACTCAAATAAAAAAATAAAATTCTATAAAAAAAGTTGTATTAACAAAAATGATTACAAAGTTTATATGAACAATGAGTACCAAAAATTCTGTTAAAAAAACCATTATATATTATTGAACATAAAAAATAACTCTAGTCTTAACTAATACTTAAAAGATATTACTAATAATTAAAGTTATATTTAATTATAAAATTAACTTTCAACATGATTATTAACTAATTTTTTGGGATAGTGAAATTAATTATAATTATTTGTTGATTAATTTTTTAAAAAAAAGCATAATCTGAATATGAAGACAGATATTGAAATATATACATTTATATATTTAGTAATTTTTTTAAAAAATATTTGTGGGAGCAAGTGCCCTCTTTTCACCACCTTAGTCCGTCTCTGCAATCACTAAATAAATACTTGAATAAATTAAGCCACTGTAGCAGAGGTTTTGATAAATGACATATTGCATAGCAATGGCATTAGTGGTTAGCCGCATTTCTATATGTTAAAGACATTATATACAGTGACGGTGTAACATCCTAACTTTTAGCACGTCATGATTGTACTAAAAGTAAGGTATTATTAACCTGTTTTCTTTATTAACTATTTAATATTGAGCCTTTAGTTTGATATCGCGTTTTAGTTTTATAGAAAATTCCAACGATTTGTTTTTAGTAATTAAAATCACATATCAAAGATCTTCAAATAATAGTAATCACGTAATTATTAATAACAATAAGTGCTATACAAATAAATTCAATATAAAACTCGAATACAATACCTATCCCTCTGGATAAAATAAAAGTTAAAGCAACAAGGGCGAGAGAACTCTATAAAACAACATGAATCACAAGTAAATCTATTACTCGTCCGCAGCTTCATATTGAACCTTCGAACCTGTCACTGAAAAGGTAGAAGATTTTGGGATGAGAACAAACCACACGTTCTCAGTAGGGAATGGGAACGCCGTAAAAGTAATGAATATAATGCAGATAATTAACTTACCCAGTAAAACTATTTTGTTAGACCTTTGAAAATAGTTTTTACTTTTACTTTACATAAATAATTACCTTCCTTAAATTTCCGAATTTTGAACAAAACTCAATCACAACCTCAATTCTCAGTCACCTCAATACACAAACTAATAGCAATAAGACAAATAGCACAATCATAGAGAGACAAGATAAGCAAACACAATCACAAGCAAATGTGCAAACAATGATGATGCATGTCTAGTCTTATCGCAGGTAATGAGCTTATTTTTTGGTTTTGACCCACACCCGACGCAATCCGACTCGCAAGTCAGATAAGGCATTCCAGTGGTATAACCTCTGCAAGGTTTCAACCTCTTCCAGGCACTGATTCTCCAGTTGAAGTATGCCGAACATGACCTCTACAAGTACTTGCAGGCGCTGATTCTCCAGCTGAAGCATACGTCACTTTCTCCTAGAAGCCATTCAATATACATGGGCATCCCCACAAAATCATTCACACACAAGGCCCACGGCCTCCAGTGAGAGTTACGTATTGCCGTCCTCACTGAGTCGTCTCTATTGTGTCAAGTGAGCGTTACGTATCGCCGTCCTCACTTGGCACTTGGCACTAAGGCCCAACAACACTCAATATCTTTTCAATCACTGCTCTCTACTCTTCTGTGTCAGAGGTCCCTTTACTTAATAAACCAAATTCAAGTCATTACTTAAAACAAACTCCCTTCTTAAAAGATAAAATTTAAAACATTAGACTTTTCGTAACAAATCAAATTCAAAATAGAATAAATATTTTCCAACTAAATATGTAAACCCTGATAAATTAGTATATAATTAGTCAATAAATTAGTTTTTAATAAGAAGGAATAGAAATGTGAATATTATATCAAATTAGGATAGAGCTCATCGAAACGAGAATTTTGACACTAATTTTGAAGAAATCGGTCCAAGATTGGACCGAACGTACCGAACCTATTGAACCGGACCCAAACCAGACTGTAGGCCCAACCGGTCCAACAATTAAAAAGAGCCACGGGCTCTTCTTTCTCTTTATTTCCCTCAACAAAGTAGCAAGCCTCCCAGGGAAGAGAAGAAGAGAAATACGTTTACGATGAATTCAATTTCCCGTAACTTTTCCGTCCGAGCTCTTATCGCCACACCGTTTGTGGCCACGCGTCCACCGCGTCGAGCTCTACATTTCTACTTGAGCAATTTCATTGGTAACTTGTTTAATCACTCTCAGCCTCTTCTTCTCCCAATTTTCAAATTTTGAGTAAGAATGTTGAATTTCTTTGATTTCTGATGTTTTAGGATCCAATTAGCTTGAGAAAAATGTTCACTCTTGCTTATGTGAAGCTTGGGTAAGGTGAGGATACGATAATTTTATTTTATTTTCATTGAAATTGAGCTTTGAGTATTAAATTGGATATATATGTGTTATGAATGTGTATTAGGTTGTGAATAAATAATTATTGGAGTTTGAAATTGTGAATATTGGAACTTGAAGGAAGCTGAGCTGAGTTTGTTGAATTTTGAGGGGCTGTCTTGATTTTGAATAAATTGCTTTGGTCGTTACATGGAAATCGGCCAAGGTATGGTTTAGGTTTCTTGCATTTAATATATAATCTTCTGTGAAAATTTAGGCTAGATGGCCGTAGGATAAGTTGGATCGCATCTGTATATTTGATTCTTAGTATCTTGTTGATGAACATGGTTGGTTTGGTGCTTGTTGATTAATTGGTAATTTGGTGAATTATTGATTTGAGGTATAATTATTGTGGAGGTTGTTGATAATGAGAGAGGGTATTTTGTATTAAAAGCCTAAGATTTGTGAACTATGATTCTTGGTTGAATTTTGGTTGATGGATTTGAATATTGTATGAGTATAATTATTGATCTGAGGTAGATTTATTGTGGTGATTGTTATGATGATGAGGAGGGTATGTTAAATTGAAAAGAATGCAGGTTTGGACCCGAAAAAGGTGGCAAAGTCTGAGTTTTAGATGAGATGCAGTCAAAATTTTATAAAAATTAGAGATTTTGTTTAGATGATTATTTAATGTTTTAAGTTTGATTCATTTAGAAAAGAATGAATTATGTTTTGAATTGGAACTATTGATGAACGGAATGGGAGGTGTGATAATGAAGGATAATAATTGAGTATGATTGATGTATGATAATGCATGAGATGCGATTGAGAATGATGTGGATGTTGATGAATTATAATTGAATTATTTATATGGCTTATGAATTTGAATGATCTGAGATACGAGATTCTCTGGATAAAGTGCCGTGGCCAGCCACCACGTGTATTAGGTTAGAAACTCGATACTCTGTTGACCCTACGACATAAGGGTGACCGGACACTATAAATTTCTGGGAATATAACCCCATTGAGAAATATTGATTATTTGAGAAAAAGCTATGCATAGACTCTTGGGGATGCACGTTAGGGGACAGTCTAAGGTTTTTGCACTTGTCGGGTTGGCTGGATAACCGAAAGATGTGCCTCATCAGCCATAGGACAGGCATGCATTATATGCATATTACTTGAATTACTTGTTTGTGCTTTAACTGGGTGTGCCTAAATGTACTTGCCATGTTAAATGTATATTTGTTACCTGCAGTATTTGTAACCTTCTTGTGATTGTCTTTATCTGTTTATATTTCTGTGAAATGTATGATGGAATTCGAGATATGGAGGAATGGCAGTATGAGATTTAAATTTAAGGTTAAGTTAAGTTAGGTTTAGATACTCTTAGAAAATCACCTTTTATGGCTTCTGTTTAATACTTTAAGCTCTATAATCTGAGTGTCGGCGTTCTAGGATTGTCTTTGGCATTCCCAGGGCCTTATATATTTTGTGTGTGGCACCTTTACCATACTGAGAATTTATGGTTCTCATTCCATACTATGTTGTTGTTTTTCAGATGCAGGTCGAGAGGCATCTCACTAGGCGTCTGGATACCTGAGGCGAAGTGGTTACGGAGTTATTTTGTTGTGCTATAATGTATATATATGTACTTGGCTTTCTTTCCGCATAACTTATTCTTTTTTATCCTCTTAGAAGTTTATGGAGAGGCAGGATTGTGTTTATATACATTGGGTTTTGGATATGTATGTGATGAGCGGATAATTTGTACGCTTTTTGGCATTGTTTTTAGTATGTTTTTAGTATGATCTAGTTAGTTTTTAGTATAATTTTATTAGTTTTTAGTTAAAATTCACTTTTCTGGACTTTACTATGAGTTCGTGTGTTTTTCTGTGATTTCAGGTATTTTCTGGCTGAAATTGAGGGACCTGAGCAAAAATCTGATTCAGAGACTGAAAAGGACTGCAGATGCTGTTGGATTCTGACCTTCCTGCACTCGAAGTGGATTTTCTGGAGCTACAGAAGCCCAATTGGCGCGCTCTCAACGGCTTTGGAAAGTAGACATCCTGGGCTTTCCAGCAATATATGATAGTCTATACTTTGTTCAAGATTTGATGGCCCAAGCCAGCGTTCAAAGTCACCCTCAGAAATCCCAGCGTTAAACGTCGGAACTGGCACCAAAATGGGAGTTAAACGCCCAAACTGGCACTAAAGCTGGCGTTTAACTCCAAGAGGAGTCTCTACACGAAAATGCTTCATTGCTCAGCCCAAGCACACACCAAGTGGGCCCGGAAGTGGATTTTTATGTCATTTACTCATCTCTGTACACCCTAGGCTACTAGTTCTCTATATATAGGACCTTTTACTATTGTATTTTGAAGAATCTTTTGATCACTTTAGATCTCTAGATCATCTTTGGACATCTAGTTCTTAGATCACTGGGAGGCTGGCCATTCGGCCATGCCTAGACCTTGTTCTTATGTATTTTCAACGGTGGAGTTTCTACACACCATAGATTAAGGTGTGGAGCTCTGCTGTACCTCGA
>NC_029777.3:19317769-19319112 GCF_000817695.3 Arachis duranensis
GATTCTATTCCGACATGATCGAGAACCGACAGTTGGATAGCCGTGTCGTGACAGGGTGCGTTGAACATTTCCACTGAGAGGATGGGAGGTAGCCACTGACAACAGTGAAACCCTTGCTTAAGCTTGCCATGGAAAGGAGTAAGAAGAATTGGATGAAGACAGTAAGAAAGCATAGAGACGGAAGGGAAGGCATTTTCATACACTTATCTGAAATTTCTACCAATGAATTACATAAGTATCTCTATCTTTATCTTTATGTTTTATGCGTTTATCACCATACCCATTTGAGTTTGCCTGACTAAGATTTACAAGGTGACCATAGCTTGCTTCATACCAACAATCTCTGTGGGATCGACCCTTACTCGCGTAAGGTTTATTACTTGGACGACCCAGTACACTTGCTGGTTAGTTGTGCGAAGTTGTGTTTATGCCATGGTATTGAGCACCAAGTTTTTGGGGCCATTACTAGGGATTATTTGAGTTTTGAAAAGTATTGATCACAATTTCGCGCACCAGTATGTATATATGTGTAAATATTTTTTGGCCAGTCTTGACTTCGCGGGCTGAGTTAGGAGCTTGTTATTTTGTATCTTTGGCACTCTATTTCTACTTTTATTATCTTATGTTTAATATTTATAGTTTTCTTAGCACGCAAGTTAACTCGTTCCTTGAGTGTTGCGCTTTTATTTCGCGATTTTTATTCCCTCTATTCTTCAAGACTCCTAGCATATTATAATCTTTCTGCTATTATATGTACACGTTTTATTTTAGAGGTCGTAATACCACACTACCTCTGTTTTACCACTTAAGCGTAAAACTCAGAGTGGTAGGGTGTTACAAAATAAGTCTCAAATAATTTAATTTGCCAAAACCAAATCTTTTAAAATAGCATTTCAAACAAAACCTCAATTTCACAAAAATTTCGGCAACACCTTCCCTAAAACTCGGGCTGTGCCACCTTTTCGGGTTCCCTCTTTCTCAATAAACAACTCATCATAAACCAGTTTAACGACTATCATTCTTTCATCAGATAACATTCAGAATTTCCAGCAATTCTAAAATAATCAGAAAACCAATAACAATCATCATCCTCAAATACAACAACAAATCAATCTCAACACAATTTCATCACGTTCAACCATATTCACAATCACTAACAATCTCAATTCGGTCAATTTTCATTAATTAATTAAACAAGACATTTATAAATTATTTGTACTTATTCACTAAATTTCAATGGCATTTATAAATTAAAACGATTAATTTTAAAATAAAATTCTCTACCTCCGTATGAAATCAAAATACTCAAAGTTTCGGAAAAGTCTTCTGACCGAGCCGTAAAA
>NC_029777.3:19319138-19416969 GCF_000817695.3 Arachis duranensis
GCCGTAAAAAAAAAAAAGTCCAAAATCGCCTGTGCCTATTAGAACTTCAGTTGGCAGAATTCAAGAAGTAGGGGAGCTATGTCACTATCTACTTTCACCGATAAAAAATAATGCTAATGTATAGAGAAAAAAGATACGAATATTTTTATCGAATTAGATTTTTTTTTAGATTACGGATCGCAAAAAATCGTGGAAAGAAGCTCATGGTTCCATGGCCTTACACCTCACTCTCTCTCTCTCGATTTTTTTTTTCTTTCCTTCCTCTAAATGCTTTCGACTGAATGAAGATGCCCTAATATGAAAATATTGAATTATTTAGAAGATTTTATAAATCCTAATGGATTTTAAACCTTAAATATTATAAAATTTAATTTAATTACTTTTAAGAAAATAATTTTTTAAATAAAATAATAAATTATGAATAATTCATTATTTAATTTTAAAAAATTCAAATTATTATAGACGGATCTAGAAATTTTAAACCTAGGGGCAAACAAATTGATAAGTAATAATATGATTATTAATTTATCTTTTTATAAATTAAATAATAATAATAATAGTAAATGAAACTAATCAAGATATAAATAGATTATCTTCTAATCAATAATAAAAGTGAAACATATTTTTTTATGAATTATGTATGATAAATGGTATTTTAGAAATAAATTATACACCAAATTTCTCATATCCCCATCCTATATTTTATAGACTATTTAATAATTATTTAATTTTTTAATAAAAGAAGGACCAAAATTAATTTCAAACAATAATAATAATAATAATAATAATAATAATAATAATAATAATAATAATAATAATAATAATAAAATTTAATTACTTAGATAGCTAAAAGTACAAAATACATTAATATTTTAATTGATTTTTACTGTAATTTATGTTTGAGAAGTAATTATCAAAATAGATATCCAATATAAACTTATTCAATTTACTAGTAAATATTAAAGTGGAGAAGAAAAAAAATTAGAGATATAACTTTCAACTAAATAAATTCATTAATTAAATAATACTACAATGATATTTTATTTTTTATTAAATTGATTTAATATATATTTTTATCTTATACATTTAGATATAAATTAGAGATTAATTTTAATATATTGATAGTGTAAAATATTTTATATAATTGTTTAATTACATCTATTTTTTTGGATGATCATTTAGGTGAATACAATTAACATAAAGATAGTTATTTTTTATGCTATAATATTACGTATTGGATACATGTGTAGAACTACTTTACACTAACAGTATATCAAAATTTAATTCTAAAACTTTAAAAATATATATAAAATAAATATTTTGACACAAAAATTAAAGTTATACTACGTGTACACCAAAATCAGCCACCAAAGTTAGCCACCAGTATAAAATATATGCTGGAATACAAATACACATTGAAAATAAATTAAACTACACACACTACAAGAAATTGACAAATTAGCGACGGATTTTTGCGAGAAATATTTTTTGTCACTAATCTGTCACTAACTTGCGAGAAATTAGTGACGCACTAACGACAAAATTAATGAGCGGTCACAAAATATCCGAACTTGAGAAAAGCGACTGATTAGCGAGAGATTTACGAGTAAGTTTGTTTCTCGCAAATTGACTTTTGTAGCTAAAAAAAGAGCGAGAAAAATTTTATCGCTAATTTGTCACAAATTAATTAGCGAGTGACAATGTTCTAGCAAATCAGTCACTTAGGGGTTCAATCGAATAAAAATAAAGTAGCGAGAGGTATTATTGTCACTATTCTGTCGCAATTGTTTGATATATAATTAGCGAGAAACAATTCACACACTAGTTCGTCGCTAAATAAACGTTGTGCAAAAAGTCTAATTAGTGAGGAATAATGTTACTAGCTAATCCGTCACAAAGACTTGAAATACATTTTGCGATGGACAATTTCCTAGCTAATTTGTCACCAAAGTTTTTATTTTTAGCGAGCAACTAGTTTCTCGCTAATTTGTCGCATAATATTGTCAAAGTCAAAATTAGGATAGCGACAAAAAATAGTCATCGCTAACTCGTCGCAATGTATAAATCATTCAGCTAGGAAAATGTTCCTTGCTAATTAGTCGCTAAAGTGGAAATACGGATATTGAACACCTAGGACTTAAGTAGCGAAAAATTTGCGACTGTTTAACAACTGACATACTTCGTTCGCTGATTTCAAGTCGCTGATTAGTGAGCGAAATATATTTGTCGCTAAGTTGTCGCAAGTTTAGTTTAGCGAGCGACTTGGCAACTGCAATTTCGTCGCAAAACAAAAGCTATATCCTACCTATTTTGTAGCAAATTACTCGCTAATCTCGTTGGAAATCTGTCGCAGAGTTATAACAAATCCAAAACTAATCGAGAAAATGTTAGAAGTAAGTGGTCGCAATTGAGTCACTAATCAAAAGCTTATTTAGTGAGGAATTAGCGACTGCTTAATAACTAATAGATTTTCTTTGCTTATTTCATGTTGCTACTAGTTTGTGAAGGAAAACATTAATCCTTATTTCATGGTGTTACTAATTGCTAACCTCTATATAAATCCATGTAAAATTTATGAAAAGTTTGAAATAAATTTGCCAAGCACGCTAATGTAATTTGTCACAATTTTGTCACTAATCTAAGTCTATTTTAAATGAGAGAATAATTAAAGTCCCAAAGTCGTGACTAATAATTAGCTAGCTAATTTTTAATAACTAATAACTTATAATATTCTAATAAGATGTCAATTCTCAAAAATTTCACAAACAACACAAATAAAAAGCTTTTCCTTAAAAATGGTCTTTTTTTTTCTAATTAGATCAGAAATTTATCGTTATTTTTAATGAGAAGTTTCTTGTTAATTTGAATTGAAGTTTAAAATTAGTATCATTTAAAGACAAATTTAAAAATTTAATATTTTAGGAAATAGGAGCATAATAATAATAATTTTCATTCACAAAATATACTAGAAAAATATATAATAAATAAGATAATTAAATTGTTATATATGAGGATTTATTTGCATATGATCGTACAAGTTTTATTATTAATTAAATAGAATTATTTTGGAATTCATTCAATAAATATTAATCTAAGCTAGCTCTTGAATTAATTTGTTGTTGTAACTCACATTAGTCCTTGGGTTGATTTTCATTAACGATGTGTTGATTTGATACATTAATTTGCTGCAATTTTGATTTTTCGCTCAGGTTTTATATGATCGAGACCTATTAGAGCTTTTAGAAGCTTGATTGTTGCTCCAAAGTTTTAAAATTTTCAAATTGTACTTGTTATTGTCGTTTTCGTGAGAATATTGAGAGTCCGTCAAATTTATAAGAGGTCTAGTAGATCTCAATCACATGAAGCTTAGGCGAGGAGCTCAAATAATAACAAATTAATATACAAATTTCAGGGGCCAAATTGAATATTAACTCAATTTTCAATAACTAAATTACATTGATAAAAGAAGTAATTAATACGTATGTATAGGAATAGGTTTTTAAGAATATATATATATATAAGGAATAGATTTTTAAGAATTCAATTTATTTTAATTTATTTATTTTAATATTAAAAAAACATTTAATTTCAAAAATTGAAAACGGATGTATAAGCGCACTTTTTATTATTTCAAATAAAAATTTGCGTATTAGCGCCAATACTTCAAATAAAAAATTGAAAATTCCATTTTCTCCGCAGTGGATCGATTACAAAGACGACTCTTCTTCTAGGGCACGCAGCTACACACACCCCACACAGCACTCTCCTCTCAGCACGCACTTGACGGCGTCGCACCCTTCCCCTCACAGCTCACGAATGGCGTCGCTACCCTTCCCCTCTCAGCCTCTCTCGGTCTCTCACCAACGGCCGTCGGCCGTCACCCTTGCCCTCTCAACCCTCTCTCTGTCTCTCACCAGCCACCGCCATGGCTTCCGTCACCACTCATCAACCTCAGAGTCACGACGTGCTGCACTGCTTCTCGCCTCTCAGTGACGATGACCCTCAGCGACGAGGATTGCGAAGTGTGACGACACTTCTCTGACCCTCAACGACGACGACTGCTTCTCCCCTCTTGGTCATGATGGTGCTGTCCCGGTCGTCCTCTTCTTCTCTTCTCTGACCTCTGCTCAAACTCAGGTATAAAGTTATTGGAACTTTTGATTAGGTGTTTTGATTATTGGAACTTTGATTAGGGGTTTTGATTATTGTTCTGATTAGGTGTTTGTTCTTTGTTGTTCTTCCTAATTCAGTATTTGATTATTGTTCTAATTAGGTGTTTATTGTTCTAATCAAAATTTTGATTATTGTTCTGACTCTTGATATTGGAACTTCTGATTAGGTGTTTATTATTGTTCTGATTTTGTTCTAATTAGGTGTTTATTGCTCTAATCAGAATTTTGATTATTGTTCTGACTCTTGATTATTGGAATTTCTGAAATAGGGATTTCTCCAAAGATCGGAATTTTGGTAGGGAAGCGAGCAGTATTGGGGATGTTCCTATGAAATAAAAAATTGTATGTGCTTTTTGTTCTCTTATTTTGCCTTTATTTATCTATGGACTTGTATGCATCATTTACCTTTCTAGGTTTTTTCCGCTAAATTTTGTTAGAAACTTGAACCTTGAGTTTGAACAGTAATTGCTTTAGATGATGCCAATCACTGTTTTGGCTTCTCAAATGATGATGGTAGCCTTTAGCTATTAGTCTAGCTTGTTTTTGAGAATACTATTCTTGTTGTTCATAAATGGTTGAGGGAGCAGTGGCCACTCAGAACCATATATCTCTAATCAATAGCCACTGGTTGGTATAAAGTTGATTAAAAGGGAATTGGTATAACTAGATTAGAGTTGCATTGCTACACTTACATGGTAACAGTACAGTAATGTGATTAAATTTATATGCCCTATTGGGGTTCACAGTCTCTTTAGCGATCATTTATGGACCATTATTTTTTGATATTCTTTGACCCATCATACCTTTAGATTTATGCCTTTTATCCTGGTTCTAAGGGTTCTGTTCATAATTGTTGTTCACTAATGAGGGCAGGGTTTAGTGATTAAAATTTAACCTTCCTAATTTTTGTCTATATGGTTTTAATAACTAATACATGGTCTGTACTCTATTAGTTTATTTTTCGAACATAAAATAAACAAACTTGGGTCAGTATATTGTTAGTCTATTTTGTGGCAATTAAATGTTTTATTTGTCATTCTTGTCATGTCATAGATCTGCCTTTTGAGAGGTAAATTTCTAGTTTACATTATGCAGGGTCTAGAAATTGTAACAATGGTAACAAGAATAGGTGTATGTGTGCCACCTTGTGTGCCAAATAAAAACAAACAAAAATTGCTCAAATTGTGTCCTAAAATAATGTGCTTTGAGCAAAAAAGAATATCATGTGCTTTGAAACTAGTGTGCTACTCATATTTTACTTGCTTGATTGCTTAAGTTCCAAGATGGAGTTAGTTAATGTAAGATGTTAGAATGAATAATTCTAACCTATCATGAGTTAACTGTTTGAAATGTACAAAATGTACAGTAATGCTGTTAAAGACTGATTTTTGAATTACTAGAATGCATAATAGTGCTTTTAAAATGTTTTAAACCATATATGCATGAAGTGGCTTTTGGAAAATAAATATGAAATGGAACTTTTAATGCTGTCCTCCAAGTCACTCTTAAGCTATCTTCCTTTCTTGAATTTATTTGACTGACCATATGTCAGTCCTGTGTTAGTGTTCCTTAAGTTGTATATGATGCCATTGGAACTCTAGCTGAAGCTGATGGTGGGGAGCTGAATCAGGTATGTTATTTTTAAAAGCTTCCTATGGAAGGGTAAGCAACCTTCCCTACATAGAAGTTTCACTTTCTCTTTTTCTCTTAAATTGTTTTTCTTGCATTTTTTTGTGTCTAATGGCGGTCTATAGCACATGTATGCACCCCACTTTTTCTATGTTTTATTTGTTAGGAAATGTCTTATCTTGTCTATGATGTTATGTACTTTGAAAGCATTTATTTCATATTTCGATGTCTCGGTATAGGTCTTATGTTTTTTTTGTCAATTTTATAACTTCTACGATATGCTTTGATTTTCAGTTTTCACATGCATCTTTGAATATTTTCATGATTTGGTTGTAATAAATCAAAATAATTAAACTGGTAATGTTTAGTACTTCCCTTTTCTACTAGCATTATCCAAGCAGCTTCGTAATTACAATCATTGGTTTAAGTTTTAGTTGCTTTGAATGTTGTGGCCACATTTAATTCATCTTAATTGGTGCTATTTATGTTGATAATAAGCACCATTATTACACCTTTTCTTTTTGTATACAAGGTTCTACTACAATCAACTTAATGATTTAGTTTCTGCTGCATTTTATAATGATTTATTTTTTATACTAAAAGTTAAGCCAGGCAGCTGGTATGTGTATTTCTGGTATTAGTTTAGGATTCAGCTGAGTGGTTGTATTTTTTCAATTATTTTACTAATGTATTATGTTATCTATAATGGAAATTTCTAAGGTTAAAGAGGCTATTTCAATAGCAAATAATGCATGTTGGTCTATTGGAGAACTTGTAGTTAAGGTATGTTAATGTTATGTGCTACACTCTGATTAAATTTTGTAGAACTGTATTGTGGCTGAAATCTAATTGGCTTAGTCAGAGTTATGTGCATATTGTAGTTTTGAACTATTAGTTTCAAAAGCCAATTAGGACAAATGGCTCTGCTCTTTGTGATTGTTATTTGGCTGTTATCTTTTAATTTTCCACTTATGTATTTTTATCTTATGAAATTTTATAACAATATGATTGTTTTAGTTCTGAAGAGTATTTTAATTTATTTATATATTTAATATTTAATTGGCATCTTTTAGATGGTTGGAATTTTCTAGGTCCTGTTAGTTCTATGCATTCACTAAATTTTCTATGATATGCGACAAATTTCGTGTTATTTATCTAAACTGACAAAGAGTTGAATGGCACTCTTGTTAGACATTAGGCTTTGGATATCTTTGAATGAATCATTATTGCTCCAGCTCCTTGTTTTGGAATAGATTCCTATAACTTGGCATTGGAGTCTCAGCTCAAATATTCTACAGATTTTGTTATCTGGTATTTATGTCTAGTGGTTTCTTTTTTCCACCATGAGCCTTTTTTCGACCATGAGTTTTCATTTTTTGTTTTTGATATTCGATTATTAGAGTGAATAGCTTTTGACATAAACTTATTCTTTTCTATTTTCTCCCCTCATGTGAGAGTTGAACAGATTCAAGAAAGAAGATTAAGAAAATTTCTGACATTTCTCCCCCTCATGTGAGAGTTGAACAGATTCAAGAAAAGAAGATCAAGAAAAGTTCTGACATGAATGTTGACCATTTGAAAGCAGTGGAAAATGGCTATAGTTCAAGTAATTCCAGTAGCTCCATTCCTTACTTTACAAATGGAGGCATACCTTCACTAAAATTACCTGCAGTAGTTGTACTTTGGCATACTTTGGCCTTTCAGTTGATTTTTTCCTCCTCATATTTCTATCTTGAGGGTAAAACTTTCATGGGACGTTTCTCCATTAACAAGAATTTCATGTATTAAGTATTAACTGGGAATAAGAGACAAAGCTATGCAAGGTTTACTACAGATTTGGTTTTTGGCTGAATAAGTTACAGCTGTCTTTATATATATATTGTTTACAGATAATTTTTATTATTTAAAGAAATTATTTAGAATAATTATTACAAAAAAATTAGCGCATATTCGCTGTTGATGATGGTGACAAATTAAAGACTTTATTGCAACTGAAACATTTATGAGATATTTATCGATTTGCTACTAGTTTAAAAGGAAATTGCAATGACATTTTGCGATAGTATTGCAACTAATTGATTACATATTATTTCCTAGCAAGTTAGCGACTACTTTATAACTGCTTTTTCATTTAAAATAGTTTTGGTTTAGCGACAAAATTCTTACAAATTTGATTAAGGATTTTCAAAGATTAGTTATAGATTTGCTACAAAACGCGACAAATTTGCGATCATATTAGCGGACAACTTGCGACGAGTTAGGTTCAAAAAAATTCCTCGCTAATTAGCGTCAACTAAGATTTTTATTTTGTCTACAAAGTTAGCTTGCGTTAGGCGACAAGTTTGCTGCAGTAGAGTTTGTCACTAATTAGCGACTACTGTTTAGTCTATTTCTCTATGGAATTAGCTTTTACTTTAGTGATGGATTTCCGACTATCTATTCGGTAGCTAAAAAACTTTCCGATGAAATAGCGACAGTTGTATTTGCCTCACTGATCTGCGACTTGTAATTAGCGAGGAAAGCATTAGTTGCTAGGCGGTAGCTAATTTGTCACAAATTATATTTTACGTCAGATTAGCGATGATTTTACGACTCTTTTCGTGGTAGCTAATCGGCCATATTCTTGTAGTGACATGTATTTATATACAAATATATTGATAGCTGATTTTAATGTACAAATAATATTTTTACAAAAATTAATATATATATTTTTAATGTGGGGACAAATACAATTTTTCAATGGAACACATATATTTATACATATACTTTTTCAAAATACTAGTGAGGGACATAACTTAATACATACATCTGTCCCTGATTATGTATCTCTTAATATAAAATTATGGATATACTATTACCATTTATAGACTAAAAAAGTTTAGAACAGTTCATAATTTCAAAATTAAGAATTATACATATTAGTAAAGATTTAAAAGTTATAGGAGAATGCATTTAAATTACAATAGTTATATGAAATTGGGTATTAGTAGGCTCCGGAACAAAATGGAAATTAAGAGTTACAAAAATATTAATCCCAAGTTGAAGTTTCCTCCATACAAAAAGTTGATTGAGTTGATATGTTTTTTTAGTTCTATTTAAAAATTTTAAAAAATATCGTTGTACATTTTTTAGCCACTGTACAAAGTTTTCACTTTACATTTTTATATGGGACCTCCACTAATAAGGCTCATCAACGTGAAATGAGTTTTTGGGAGAGCTTTTCAACTAATAATCCCTTATTTTAATGGGTTGCTTCCTCATTTGCTTGCCGTGAGAAACTTTCTCACTCTGCCAGTGTCAATGTCATGACACTACACTTCTACTCTCTCAGATTGAACTATCACATACCCATCATTTTGAATGTCCCCTCTAATAACTATGACAACAGTGTAGGAAATCGAGGCATGTTGGACTGTGATTCCTATAGGACGGAAGTCCCCATACAAATGAGAGGATTGGATTAAATCAAATGGAGCTAGCAAACTACTCTCATTTTTCGGTGACCACCATATATATATATATACACACACACACACACAGAAGACCCGCGCAACGCACGGGTAGAAAATTTGTATTCACAGCATAAGTTTAATTTTTTTAATTTTCTCGTATTATTACATGTTACATTAGTATAGAAATTTTTATGTTTTAAAATAGACATCAAACAAATACAATTGAACTAAAACAATAATAGTAAAACTTTCTAAATATATATTTTGTTTTCCTCTAATAAGGTGGTGATAATCATCAACAACACCCTAATTTAAATTCATTATCAGCAATATTAGACCTGCATATCAATAAAAAATACTCAATCAGTAGATCCACGATATTTCTTCTGAACGATAACCAAATATAGAATTTAGGACATATAGAACAAAATGAACCCCAAATGCAAAAGACAATAGGAATTAGGAAAAAGTAGAATCTATAGGGTATGGGAAAAAATATACTAAACAAAAAATTCTGTTAAATAATCCACTTAGCAAGTTATATTTTTTGAAAAGCTTCCTTATACACAACATTAGATGTAGAGTTCCAATAGTTATCATCTTCATTAGATAATAATATTGTCAATCCTGATCTTGTTGTCACTCTAGATATCGCAACATATAACTGTCCATGAGAAAAAATTGCTCGTCGAAGATAAATACCAACCAGAGATAAAGTTTACCCTTGACTCTTATTAATAGTCATCGCAAAACAAAGACTAATTGAATACTGCCTACACTGAAATTTAAAAAGAATACCAAGATCACTGGGTACTAAATTCACCCGAGGAATGAAAACTTTGTCACAATGTTATTTTCAGACACAATTTCAGCACCAATAATATTATCTCCAAGATCTTGAACAATGAGTCGAGTTTCATTACACAATTCATTTGCCTGATCTATGTTTCTTAGCAAAATAATATAAGCATCTTTTTTCAATTTAAGAACATGATTTGGTATCCCTAAACATGTAATCTGATTCAAAAGCTTAGTTGTCAACCAATCAATTTGAACGAATTATATATATATATATATATATAAAAGAATAAGAATCAAAAGAATGTGAGATGCTTCAACTCATGTAAAGGAATAAAAATCAAAAGAATTTGAGATGCTTCAACTAATGTAAAGATAAATAAATATCATTAATCAAAAAAATAATAATTACCAAGAGAATCAATTAACTGTTTTTTGTGGCAAATATCTAGCCTCTTTTCCTTTTCATTACAAATGTTTTATTCTCTATAACAAGTATAGATGACTTACTCATAATATTGCTAGCTAAAGAGTAGAAATAAAAGAATAAGAAATAAATAGAATAAACATACTCAAAAAAAATTACACTTAACTTTGGTTTCATATGAAAAAGTAAAAAAAAAAATAAAAAACACAAAACATGAGAAGTGTGATGTGTTTTGAGATGTGTTTTGAAATTACAATATCATTGGATACCTTCAACCTAACTAACTTTTAAAAAAATGGTTAAACCTCCTCTATCTAAATGTAGTATAAAACTAATAACATACTCTAACTTAGCGTATAGAAGATAATCATAATGGTAGCTTTTCTTATCCGGCCGAAAAATATTTCTTATCCCACCGAAGAACATAATGACTTTTTTTCGAATTGATTTTTTTTTCAACCTAATCTAGATAACCTAGCTATCTATTTAGAGTTTAGGCAAGTAGTTATTACTTTATGTTCTCTCAATAACTAATGACAGTCATTCTATATCTTCTTTAAAAGTCATTCAAAACAACTCAAAATAATATCATTTAAACATCCTTCTCAATCTCTATAATTAATTCTTATATTTCTTGTGAGAAAACATTCAACACATGCCATATAAATTCTCATCAATTATCATTTTCAACTAAATTCTCAAATTTTTCTTGAATAAAATTCGTAACACAGTATATATATAACTTTTTAAATATAAATTGTTTGCCAAAACAAAATCTAACATATATCACTAAAGAGCTACTGTATTTTATTGGCCTATATAGAGCTGAACTGCAAAGATAAAAGGCTACATAATTAAATTTGAGATAACCAAAAAACTTCACATTACATACCAAAGAAGAGTGGACACATTTGCATTACCTATATTTAATGTCCTATAAATCCTAATCAGTAGCTCTAGTTAAATGACATGCAAAACCATGTCACTTGACCCCCTCACCAGATGTAGATTCATCCTCAAAAGCATTAACATCATCAAATTCTAGCTTCAAAGATCTTGTCAACCTTTTCAAGGGGGCTTTTTCTTTTTCTAATCCTGAGCACAATCTTGTGTAAAGCCAACAACATATTCCTAATTTCAATAAATCTATTAAAATTTAAACTAAATTAGACAAATTAATAAAAATAGGTCTAAAAACCTAAACAATAAAAGTTAACACATTGTATAAGCAAATAAACACATCATCACCTTCTCACTCTCATCAACTTGACCACACACACAATATAGTAGCTTCACTTAACACAAGATAAACACATCACCAACTTCTCTCATGGCAATAGGCAGATTTTCCTTTAAGAGAATGATACTTTTATAGCACACACAATATAATAGCCTCAATTAACACAAGATAAAAAAATGGGGAGGGAGGGGTATATCTAGCAGTATACAACTGAGAAACTTGAATATTTGAAATAGTTAAAATTTTTTAATTTAGGAGGAAAAAGAAAGAAAACAACTAATAGATATTTAAAATTGAACATTCAAAATACACAGTATACCCTAGATTAGTCTATACCTACTAACTTCCAATATCTAATCTAAAGATTTTCATAACCGCCACTATCAGATCGAAGAATCAGAAGAATCAAACTTGGAACCATATACCCTAACATAATAGCAGGAGAGAAATATAGCAAAGAAATGTGAAAAATAGTACGTAAATCAAGACAGCTCCCTCTAAACCCTAACCTAATAGTGTCAGAAGAGGAAGAACATACAATGATCACATCTAGTATTAGTTTAAATATTACAATTTTAATAGGCGTATACAACATATTTTTAATATTTAATGTAGGATAGAGCATATTTCGAATGAAAAATATGTCAAGGTGATCGCTTGTAGAAAAGTATATATAGACAATTTATTTAGAATATTATTACCCTAGTGCAGACTGATTTGTCAACTATTCTCTTTTATCTTTATTGCAGATTATCTTCATTAGCACATTATAAACAATTATTCACTTAAGATCAGTAAAAAAAATATTAGTAAACCTACTTAAAAGGAATTAAAGTAACCGTAACAAAATCATGGAAGGCCAAACAATTATTTGTTTTCAATTATCATCAAAATAGTATATAAGTTAGAGAATCATTTAATGCCATTCATCTTTTAAAAATCTACTTAATATTCAAAAATTAATTACTTGAACATATACTTTATTTTTTCACATCTTAAACCTCATTCAAATAATTAGTATATTAAGTGAGCAATCTTCTCTATAAATCCTAAGCTAGCAGCAATAGATATAAGCAATAAAGAGAATCGAAAGAGAAGACGAAAAGAGAGAACATGAAGCTAACAAAAATAACATGAGGTTAGTGTAAGGAAAAAAGCAAGAATCAAAACAAAAAAGCCCATGCATAGATCTAGGGGTGGCAGGCTTAGGTAATGAGCCCATCTTTTTGTTTAAATATCATGATTTTAGATTTTCTATATAATTAGATTTTCAATGAAAAAATATATCATATTCCAATAAAGATACACACAAGATAAAAGAAAATGGGGAGGGGATATCTAGCAGCATACAACTGAGAAACTTGAATTTTTGAAATAGTTAAACTTTTTAATTTGGGAGAAAAAAGAAAGAAAACAACTAAGATATTTGAAATTGAACATTCAAAATACCCGGTATAAATCATAGATTAGTTTATACCTACTAAAATACAATATCTAATCCAAAATCTTCATAGTTTCCACTATCAGATCAAAGAATGAGAAGAAAAGACTTGAAACCCTATACCCTAACCTAGTAGGAGAGAAATATAGCAAAGAGGACAACTTATCCTTTCTTAGTTTTTAAATCTTAGTAATTTTTTTAATTAAAAGAATCAAAGCAAGATGCATCATGCACAATTAAGCATAAGACAATGCAAGATGCATTCAGAATTAGCATACTATGGTGAAAAAAAAAGTAAAGACTGTGAGGAATGATTTACCCTTTCACATTGAACGAAGAAATCAATGAGTTGCCTCTTTGGTTTATTAGGGTCTTTTGACACCTTTTCACTTGCCATCTTTCCCATTGCATTTGAAGACACCCATTCCTTTCTTATTCCCAACAAACCTGACAACACCACACAAATATAAATATTTAATGCCTTAAATTTCATATAAAAATAAGCAAGTAGTAGTATTACTTAACTTGCCAAAAAATTCACTTCTCGCAAGCCAAAAGCTGCTCCACAATTAAAGAACAAGTGAGTCAGAAAAAAAGGTATATAAATAACATCCAAGTAAAACTCAAGTGGTATACAATTATGTATATAAGGGTATGTCGGTTACCATATTCACAACAGCAACGCTTATTATACTAATCAAATATGGCTACTAACCTACAACACGTAGCATTAATTATAATTAAAAAAATGCAAGAAACTAAAATTGACTCTCATCCTTGTGTGTGCGAAATTTCAGAAAAAGAAAAATGAAATAAAATGTTCATAATACTTGTAAAATCAACATGGACCTCAAATTCTTACTAATTTTATACAAATGAAATCTGGTGACTCACAACAAATAATTTTAATATGAAAAAAGGCATAAAGCTAAATTTCACTCTCAAATCTTTTCTGTCCACAAATTCAGAACAACGAAAATAAAAAATTGTTTATGATATTTATAAAATTAACATGGACATCATGTAGAAATTACAACTCCATTATTTATCCCAATAGAAACAAAAAACTAAAAAAAATAAAAGATTCAATCAAAAGAGAAAGAAATAAATAAAAGAGAGTAAGGCCCACAAAAAATAACAAAGAAATAACCAAAAAGAAACAGAAGATATCAAATAAAAGCGAGCATATTAGTCCTCCCCTTTATATGCATGAATTTTGTATAAAATGACTAATTTGTGATTTTAAAATTCTGAAAGATAGCATATCCTTTTCTAGTTTATAAACCTTAGTAATTTTTTAAATTAAAAGAAGTCATATAGTTGTGACAACTTTAGATTTTTTTTCACCACCATTGCATTTTTAAATGAAATTCGTTGACCCTGTCAGATCCACTTTCACAAACATTTTTATTGCATTACTTGGAGAAGAAGTAAGAAAGAAAAAAATGTGAGATTCATGTAAAAATGTTTAACAAATTAAGCTCCAAAGCAACATTCACAAACCTGAGAATCAGTAAGTTGGCAATCCTATCAATTTGCTCCCCATGTGCCGCTACTAAAAATATAAACAAACAATTTCAAGTAATGAAGTAGTTACCACAAGTCCACAACAGAATACTTGCCAACCAATGAAAAATAACAGTCAAGATGCATAGTGTATGGAGAAAATGAAATGAAAAGCTCTCTTGAGACAGATAACAATACAGTGAAGATGCTTAGTATAATGAAATCATTCACATAGAATCAGGTATAAATAAATAAAGAAATAAAGAAGACAAAAAAATAAGAGCTCCAAATAATACACCAAGACTGAGAACAAAGAACAAAAAGACATTTGAGATCTTGGAATGGAAAAAATATAAAATTCAAAAATTTGAAAGCTCGTCATGTAATTGAAGATATTTTAGTATTTTTAGCTCCATAAATAAACTCCAAAAAACAAATGAAAAATCAAAACAAAGAACAAAATAAAATTTCAGTTCTTTAACTCAATTCCAATAACATCCCTAGCTTAAAGGCATTCAATTTCATGGTATGTATTTGTTTAGGAATTGCCTTTAATTTGAAAACATGTCATCTGACTAAATAAGTACTACCCAATTCAAACAACTAAATGGCATGTGATAAACACAACAGAATTTATTCATTCAAACAACTAAATAATGTGTCTTACCTTCTTTCCATAAATTTCATCTCTTGCCTATTTGGTAATGGCATGTGATAAATATAGAACATAACATATATAAATTTCTTACTAATTTTATTTAAAAAAATATGACAACAGAATCAAATACTCAAACTTCTCAGAAAAAGAATTAACATGAGCTTGATAGCTAAATAGACCAACTGCTCAAGTCACTCTCCAGACAGCTCCAAGATTACGAATCTCATTAGCTCCATCGATTCATAAGCTTAAAGCTGCTTGAAGAATGGTCTGACCAACCTAATGAACTGATCAATCCAATAATCCCAACCTCAGAAACTTCAAAAAAAATCATCTGACTAATCTGAGAAGTTGTAGTATTTGATTCTCATAACACAATGTTCATTACTAAACAAACAAAGACAATAAAAAAGAATGGAAAAAAGTTAGAATTAATCTTCTGACAACCATAACAAAATTTCCAGCCAAAAGTATTTACGGATAAAAAATTAAATAAATAAGAAGTATTTCTAAAATTAAAAACCAAGCAAATAAAAACTTAAAAATGAGTGGAACAAACAAAGAACAAAATGCAGAATAAGACAAAATACACAACGACTTTTCATAAAACAATTTAAGGAAGCTAGCATCTGAAATTGGACCAAAAAAAACATGTATCACTGATAAACATTTCTAAAATTTTCCAACAGCACTTTATAAAACAGTATTCTAATTATTTTTCACAAGCTAATTATACAAACGAAATCTAGTTACCAAATAACACACAAGAAAAAAACTAAAAACAAAACAGGTACAAAGACATATTTGGCTCTCAATTTCTTTGTGTGGGAGAATTAAAAAAATAGACATGTGAACAACTCAAGTACAATTCAAGCACTGTAGGATAATAATAAAAAAAGATAAACACTTACTCATCTTATTTCAAAAGAATGGCGAACAAAATCGAGAAATAAAATTGGCAAGTTTTTTTTGTTATAAATCACATTTTTGTAAAAAAAGTTAATAAAATTGTACCCCAAATTTTAGAAAAAAAATAACTAAATCCAAATAACATCGACGTACAATTCAATTGGTGTAATAATAAGACAAATCAACCTAATCTTGTTACTAATTTTATTTTAGAAAAGAAAAAAATAAAATGTGTATTTCTAAAATAAATACCCAAGAAGATAAAAATCAGCACATTTGTAAAACAGAGAAAGAAGAAAATAAAGAATTGCATCAAATAACAAACCAAAAATCTGATTTTTTAATAAAGCCAACATCATCATCTATAAAGCATAAAATATTTTTTAACAAAAATCAGCACTAACCAAAATAAAAAGACACATACCATCATCTTCTAAATATATTACCAATACTCGAGGAATAAAGAAACAATTCAATCAATTGTAGCTGAAATTACAAAAAAAAAACTAAATCTAAAACAAAATCTAGTTACAAAAACCCACAAGAAAAAAAAAACTAAAAACAGAAGATGCAATTCAGCCAAAATGAGTCAATAAAAATAGAAGTGTTAAAAAGTGAAATAAGGGTGAGCAAAAAAAAAGACCTAAAATATAAACCTCATATCTAAAAGGAGAGCCACCAAGGGAGTAAAGACGAAATAGCATGGTAGAATCGGTGTTCATAAAGATGAGTCCTTTTCATAGGCCCTCCTTCCACCACTCCTCCTGCCTATGTGACAAGTTTCATTGCAAATAAAAACTTATTAAATTCAAGACTATATATGCCAAAATAGTAGGTTTAAGCCCAGATACCGTAAAGATCAAAGATAACATAATTCTAAAGGGAAATACTTTGACACTTTGATAATATAAAAATAAAATATTTTTATTTTCTAAAATTACAAAAACCATCTTACTTAACTTCGCCAAAAACCATCTTCTCTGAACCCAAAAGCTGCTGCACAATTGAAGAACGGGTAACTAAAAAAAAGGCAACAAAATCAAATTTGACTCTTAATCACTTTGCATGTAAAATCTTCGGGAAAAAAATGAATTAAAAGTTAATGATAATTACAAAATCAACATGGACCTTACATACAAATGAGAATCCCATTAGTTATTACAATTATTCTAGCATTTTCAGCCCGGAATAAAATCTACAAACAACAAAGGAAAACCGAGAACACATACTCAAACACAATTTCAGAATTTTCACACTCAGAAGAAAGGGTCCAAATCATTAACCAAAAGTAAGAACAAATTATACAGAAATTTGAGACCATCTTATGAGTAAAAATTTATTTGAGAAACTTTAAAGCATGTAATTTCCAGCACTTTAAATTAGTTAGAAAATTGAAGATATTTTAAAATTTTCACATACAAATAAAAGCCCCAAAGAACACATTAAAACTGATAACAAATAAGATAAGGAAATATCAACACTTACACTCCACACATGTAGTAGTAAACTCAATTTATGTTTCTAGTCAACATCATATAAAACTTTTAGTTAAAGCCAATTTCAAAAAGCATCTGAACCAGCATGATTAAATCTATGCATTGAACAGTTATTATCCAATACAAATGACTAATTAAAGTGACTAAAATTTTGCTATACAAACTTATTCAACAAAACTATCAAAATAGCTATAATAACTAACTTCTTTATCTATTATCAGAAGCCGAAGAAAAGCATGTTCTTCATTCTGCTCCTTATGATCAATTAAACTCCACATTCTGATGATTCTGAATGTTCTCTTCGAAAATTCCTTCCAAGGGGTGATATTAGAGAGAAGCTTTACTGAATCAGTTGACACTAAGCATAGTTCATTTGTTTCATCTATCACATAAGTAGTAATACAAATAAAACCACCCAATTTTCAGAAGGAAATCAGAAGGGAATGGATAAATAGTTCCAAAAACAATTACTGTTACTGGAACGCAACATCTTATATCAAAACAAAAAACCCAATTTTCAAAATAGAATCAGAAAAGAATGCTCAAATAGGGGCAAAAACAAATCCTGTTAATTGAAAGGAAACTTGAGTATCAAAGTAAACAAATATAAAAGAATCTGAAACAAGTCATGACCACTACATACCTACATCACAGGAAATTCGAACTGAACAGTGAAACACGCCACATGATGGAAGGGGACAGAGAAAGGACATGGCCGCCGTAAAAATTCCCACCTAACTTGTTGTTTCTCAAGATAAGAAAGAGGCAGAGTAACATGAACCCTAGGCTGATTTTCTCTTGAGAACTACCACCAATCTTTAAATGAATCTGTCAAATTAGACCAAAAAATGTTGTTCCCAGGATCCTTTTCCATGAACCGTAATCGCACAGGCAAAAATATTAAAGAGAGAGAGAGATCAAGAAATAGGTGATAGGCATAATATTGAATAAAAAGATGGAAGAAGACATGGTTTGAATTCGAGGGATACGGAGCCATTACCAATCGACAACGAAGACGCCTGAAAAGATGATGATTGGACCTTTGTAGCTACAACCGCCGTTGCTGAGGAAGTGCGATGCGATTCGTCAGTTGCCTTGAAGCAAGCCGTCGGGCTAATGCTCTTCGTGAGCGTCTGAAGCCCGCAACAGAGATCCCAGTCTCTCAGCATTGCCGGCATCTCTCCGCTTAGCTCAGTGGGTTAGGGTTTCCAGATGGAGGTTGACAAAGAGAAAGGAGTTTAACATTGAAATTCAACATCTTTTTACAAAAATTCAATGCATCTATGGAAACCATTTCATTATTTACATAAGATCATCTAAAATGACATAGCTTCATAAATTGCATCCATCATCCCACCGTTATCAGATATGAGATAGTTTGATGTTAAAAAGCCCCTCATATAAGATGCCTTTTGCCTAAATATGTCACCAGAAAGTGATCATGAAGGAACTCTTTTAAGAATACAACTACTTCTATCATTTTAAACTGTATACTTTTCACTTTGGCACCTTAAATATTGCACCAAAAATCATAAAGGCATCATATGCCAAAAGAAGAATAAGAACTCTTATCCAGCCACCCAAAGTCAAAGTTAAATTTAAATTAATATATAAACCACCTTTTCTGGAAGAGCTGGAGGTGGTTGTAGCGGAACCTCTAACTCCAATGGTGGCCCAAGTGGTTTCTCTTTAGTTTTCATCTCATAATTTTCCTCTTCTAACCCATACATATGATCTTCATCTGCAAGTATATCCTCTGGCCTCAGGCCTTTTTCATAGCCCTCTTCTTTAATAGGGGATCTCTGAGGCAGGAGATTACTTTGATTATTCATTTGTAAAATTTCAAGCAACACAAAGACAAACTAAATATATCAGTTATTGGTAGCAGGCACTCACATTTGAGTCATGTTCAATGTCATGATGAACTGCATATCCATCCTCCTCTTCATCATCGTCGAAATCCCCAAATACATCACAAATTTCAGGAGCAGAATTATGAATCTGATCTTTGTCCTCTCGGGGAGATCCACTGTCAATATAGAAATTAAAAGTTTAAAACTGTCATAGAATCTCATAGCATCCCAAAAAGCCTTATTATCCCTAGGTTTTAAACAAATTTTTTGTTCTATTTATCCAGTAACTGAAAGCAATTTCCTAAATCCACACCAAGGCTGCAATGTAAGGTAACAAAAGACATTCACATACAAAACCTATACCACAAACTATAAACAAAAGCAGAACAAATCACCGGTTTAATCAAATGTGAGATGACAGGAAAAATCTAGGCAGCAAACACAAACCCTAGAATTTTGCAGGTTGGGTTTGGGCTTTGGATGTGTTGTGTGCCTGAGAGTGAGAATGGAAAAGGGGGAATGGAATGGGGAATCAGAGATGATAGAGAGGTAAACCAACTTAAAAACCCTTAAGAGGAAGTCGGCCACGGAGAGAGAGAATACATCGGCCAGAGGTCACACTCACCGCATCAGAGGAAGAACTCCGTTCCCGTCGAGCCTTCCTGCACCCTTTATACTCCACCTCGCCTCTTTGACTCCTCATCGCCCTCTTGGTGTGATCATTTCGACACTGCTGCATTTGGGAGGGAGAGTCAGTGCCTCAGAAGTAGAAGTCTCGAGCTGTCCTCCGCTCTATTATAGTCAATCTCGCCTGTTGTGTCTTTGTGGGTTGAGGATTTCGGAGAGCTCTGCTGCCTCCATCACGTCCTCCTCCTCTGTGCTTTCAAACAACGAATTCCAGTTGCTAGGGTTAGTGTTTTAGGTGGGGGTCGTAGGGATTGGTGATGGTTTTGAAGCAGACGGTTCTGTTGGCTTTTACTGGGAAGAAGGAGATCCATAGAGAGATTGAAACACTGACACGATGAAGAAAGGAAGAAAGAGAGAGACTGAAAAACTTAGAAGCGAGAGAGAAGGTGCAGCGCAGAGACAGAGAGAACAACCTTTACCTTTAGCTTACTACTTCTTCATTATTTTATTCCAAATTAATGTGAGAGTGACACCTGGCTTAATGAGCCACGCCCATTATACAAGTAATAGATAACAACTAACGGAATTTAAAATCATGCTTTATGCATTCGACCGCAAAAAAGACATGGGTTAAGCACAATAATGAGAGAAAAAATATATAAACATAAAAGTTAAGTAGAAATACATTTATAGTTTGAAGTTAATGCTATATATATCAAAAAATTAAAAATATACATCAATACATACATATATATATATACATTAATTGAATCATAAAATATATTAATTTAAATTACGGCAATTTACATCATTAAATTGTTTGGCATCCAAAATTACACAATTGCAACTTTATAAAGAAAAAGACATAAATATATTTTTTCATATCTCTATAGAAACTGCTATTGGTAATAGCGATTTACAGAGATACGTAATCCGCTACAGGCAGCCACGGATTACATTGGAGTACAATACAGAAATCGCTAGAGGCAGTAGCGGGTTCTGTTGAAGGGGGCTTGTGCATAAACTGCTACTAGCAGTAGCGGTTTATGTGTATGGGGATGCGAGCGTAAACCACTGGAGACAGTAGCGATTTATGTTGAGTGTGAGTGCCTATATAAACTGTGGAAGGCAGCCATGGGTTCCTCATTTGGAGTGGATGTTGGGTTTGGTTAGAGAGAGAAAATTCAAGAGAGATGTCAGAGCAACTTGAGAGCGGGTCCGAGGTATCCGAATGCGACCTCTAGCTGGATATCATGGCAGAAGAACGGAACTTGTATCGACTGAACGGTGTTGCTCATATTGCCGGTGCCATTGCTGACGAGGTCAGTTATATTTTATTTTTTGTTAGCATTAGCATTTATTAATTAGAATAATGGTATGTAAGGTAGAGGAACTAGAATTTATAGTTTAACCCTTATAATTTGGAATTAGGCCTTGCATGTTAGGATGTAGAATGTAGTGGGGTTGCACATAGGAATCGGTTTGAATCGCAAATTTTGTTCTGTTAATTTCTGAATGTTAACTTTTATAAGAAATTTTTTTATAGACTTTTTTGCGATAAATCAATTTTCGTGAAAGGCTTATTTAAAAGCAACCGATTTTGGGGATCGGAAATGTTAATCTAAGTGTGAAACCTATTTTTGTATTAGTCCAGAAAAAATGTTATTCACAATTTAATTTGACGATTAACTAATAGGTTAATAGTTTCATTACTTAATTGTTTAATTTGTTTCCTTGTTTGGTGAGGGTATAATGGATTTGTTGTAGATAGTAGAATTTAATTGTTTTGTGTATATCTTTCATGTTGTGTGCAGCCAACTAGGTGTATCTATAGTGTGAGACGGCAACAAAATATTCCCATTCATGACAGGATCATACCGTATTTAGAGAGGACTGGATTGTACCACTTGACCAGGTTAAACAGCCACTAGTCTAGTTGGACGAGCCCTTGGTCAGTGCGTTCATTGGAAGATAATGCCCTAAGACCACACCTTTCATATGCCTTTCAGAGAGTGCACAGTGACATTGCAAGATGTGGCATTTCAGCTTGGGTTGCTTGTCAATGGGAAGGACATGAGTGGTTGCCTTGGTGAGTCTGAGAAATTCATGGAGGGTGGCCACCCAACTTGGGAGTGGTTTCAGGATCTATTCGGTGAGATGCCACCACCAAATAAGGTCAAGCAGATGACAGTCCACTTTACATGGTTCCATGAGAGGTTTAGGGTGTTACCAGTGGATGCGACCGAGGACACTATTCGCATTTATGCACATGCCTACATCATGATGTTATCCACTCAGTTATTTGGGGAAAAGAGTGCGAACCGGGTACATATACGGTGGTTGCGATTTTTGGCGAATCTTGATGACATGGGGAGCTACAGCTGGGGGTCGGCCGCTTTGGCATGGTTGTATCGATGCATGTGTCGGGTTGTGAATAGAAATGTTACCAACTTGGTGGGTCCTCTCCACTTGCTACAGAGTTGGATATTCCGGCGGTTTCCCTCGCTGAGGTCCTCTGGGTTTGAGGTTTTCTTGTTTTCACTGGCATCCAGGTATTCTTTATGTTTTTGAATTGTTGAAAAATGTGATATGTCATGCTATTACAACTATTTTTGACTGATTTTTTCCGTTTAGGTGGTCTTCATACTTACCTCCGAACGATGGCAAGGAATAGAGGGTCATAAATTATCACCTTGCGTTGGATTGAACCCATGTCCAACAGGAACTAACTACTGCTGAAGGAGCTTAACAAATACATAAAACCACCAAATCGTTGGGACTCATTCTGACCAACAGGAGCACCCAACTCTACACTCCAGAGGCCTCCGAATGAACACACTGCAAAACCACACAGAAATATAACAATAATTCAATACCTGCATAGTAATATACCAAGTAATCGTGCAAGCTTAAATTAACATAAATATATACCGGGGCGACATTCTTCTTCTGCCTCCGCACAGATTTCCGGAAGGACGTCTCCAAGTCAGTGCCAAGCCTAATACTCTTTGGCCGACCCTTTGTGGTGACTTTGACGGGCCTTGAATGTCGTCTAGACTCACCACACTCGAACTCTATTTGCCGATGCTAGCGTGGGCATCCATGACGGTCTTGGACCGCTTCTTGGCACAATAATCAATCAGCTTGACCCTTGTTTCTTCCAGAGCAGCATGTAGCATGACTGTTTCCTCGTCCTCATTAACGAATTCCTGAGCAACGTTGAGGAAGTGTGCACATAATCCTCTGAATATGTTATGACTCTCATCTGACCGACTCACATTGTGATTACTCTCGAATAGATTGTACTCACAACGAGCCTGATGCATTGAACGGTCAAAGTGTACGTCGTATGTAACACAAAAAGTGAAATCATTGCCTAGTTTTTCCTACTCCACCTTCATGCATACTGAGTCCCCCTCCTTAGCAACAACAGAAACTCTACAATTAGCCTTCTTTACAAACTGAAATTGCACATCCTAAATATGTTGCTAATATACTCCTGTTGAAATTGTCTCTCCAAAGGTGAACTCGTTGCACTTGGGATAACCCCCCTCGAGTCTGCTGCATCATCCTCTAATTTTCTCTACTACATGATTCGAAGCACATTGTCATACTTGTGTACAAACAGGACAAAGCTAGTCCTGCTGTGTAAGAATATGTCATAGAATACATGCATACTCTCACTCCTTTGCATACTCCTCATAGCAGCCCAAAATTCACCCTTGAAAAATATGAGAACCCACATACGTTGATCGTCGTAAAGGTCTACAGAAAACAAAGCATTCTTAGCATATAAATCTTATACTAAACACATTATTGTAAAACAAATAACTCCAAGCACTAAAAACTTATAAATTACAGCGCATCATATAACATTATAGTAACAAACCTGACAGCCATGTGTTGTTATGTAAGTTGTACTCATCTATGAATTCAAACTAATTATCCTCAAATGACTCTTCTGTCCAAGAATTTCACACAATGTTAGTCAGATCAGCATTCAACTCTCTGTACTGATAATAGCCTCCATGCTTATGCGGTATCTTCTTTAAAATGTGCCAGATGCACCATCAGTAGTGTGTATATTGTAAGACCTTCATAATTACACCATACATGGATATGCATTGATAGGTAATAATTCCATGTGGAGCATTTTCCAAGCACTTCACCTATTGGCTAAAAATCCACTCATAACTTGGAGTTTCTTCATTCCCTAGCAGAGCACAGCTGAGCAAGGTCGACTTACCAGGGTGGTTGACACCAACAAACGATGCAAACAGTAATCCATGCCTAAACACACAATAACTACATACAAGAAAATCCAATTATGACCATACAAAAAAAAAATTAAAAAGTCCAACATAACTACATTATAATTGTTTGTATTGTATGTGCTATCAAAAGACACCACGTCTCCATAATATTTATATGACGCCCTGCACCTTGCATCCACCCAAACTGCACTCCTAAACTTACACTCCTCGTCCATATTCACCGCATAGAAGAAATTCGGATTGATGTCTTTCATTTGCATGAAGTAATTCAACATCCCCTTAACATTTGCATTCACATTGGTGGATTAGAGTCTTGAGGGAATGTAGTTCCTTACATCCTTTTCTGAGAATCCCAGGTTCGACGCCCCCCCAGTCTCATTAGTTAATACTAGGAATGTCTTGTTGGATCGAATCCTAGCCTCATCATTATCCTCAATCATCCATTTTGCATGCGTGGTTAGCTCCCTATACTCATGGTAGTGCACTGCCTTTTTCGTTGAACATGGGTGCGAGTGCCTCACCTCAACCTTCAACAAAACCCAATCTTGTTTCTCCTTATCAAACTTTGCATATATCCTTGCCTTGCACCCCACGGCTAAAATCGTGTTCTTCCGTATAGGTACTTTGACATAAGACCTGCGAAAACCGTCCCGATTGTAGTGAATAACTTGGTTAATGGATTCCTTTGTCATCTTGTCACATGTTGTCGTCCGTATCTTAGTTACAAAACCGACTTTCTTTGCGTAGCTCGCATAAAATTCCTGAGCCAATTGTAACTGTGTAAACTGCATCCCAACTCTTGGTATTTCGTCCTAGCTGATGCCAGGGCATCTAGGCCAGTTTTACTGACCTTTTCTTTACTGTTTTAGGGTAGTTTCATGCATTTTCTTAGTGAATAAGGCAAGTTTTGGATGAAATTACACTTACACCTTGATTCAAGCAACTATTGTAAACTTTGCATGATTTCATGAGAATTTTGCTAGAATTGCATGATAAATTGATGATGCATAATCTCATGACTTTGGCTAGAGCTTTGATGCACTTTAATTGCTTGATTTCAGGGCAAAGGAAGCAAGGAAGAACCACGTTAGTATTCACGTTAACCTAGTTAACGTGAACACTCACGTGGAATGGTAAAAAGCTTGCAACGTTAATGAGAAAAGTGATCACCAATAACGCCTGTGAAGCCATCCATAGCTCACGTTACTTGCCACGTTAACTAAGTTAACGTGGTAGTTAACATAGAAGAAAAAGGGAACTCCAATGTTAAGAGAAAACGTGAACACCAATAATGTTTTCCTTCAACGTTAGTGGTAAAAGTGAACACCACTAACGTTGGAGAACTTGGCAATGATCCACATTAAGAGTCACGTTAACTTAGTTAACATGAACTCTAACGTGGAAGAGGAAAACAAAAGCCAATGTTAGTGACACTCACTTTTGTCACTAACGTTGGACCAACTAGCATTGCCTACGTTAACTTTCACGTTAAGACCATTAACGTGAAAGTTAACGTGGAGTTGAGATCAAAGAGTCAACGTTAGTGACACTCACTTTTGTCACTAACGTTGGAAGATGGCATCACTATTACGTTAAGAGCCACGTTAACGTGAGTTCTAACGTAGAGAATTTGGGCATTTAGAGCGTTAGTGACAAAGGTTAGTGTCACTAACGCTCTCAAATGTGAGATACACCCACGTTAAGAGTCACGTTAGCTACACTAACGTGAACTCTAACGTAGGAACAAAGGGCACTAAACAACATTAATGGGAAAAGTGATTCCCATTAACGTTCGCGAAGGGGTATAAGCCAACGTTATTGGGAAAAGTGAGTCCCAATAACGTTGGCAAAAAATTGAGAAGGCAACGTTAGTGATCACGTTAAGACCACTAACGTTGGATTTAACGTGGATACATGAAGGTGGAACGTCAGTGGAAAAAGTGAATTCCACTAACGTTCCCGAACCCACAATGGCACTCAACGTTAAATCTTACTAAATGCCCAAGCCTAATTCATATTTCTCTGTAAGTTGGGCCCACTAAAGATGAGAACTACTTCAACTCAAGATCCAGAGCCCACATCCAAGACTTGAAGAACTCACTAGAAGATCAAGAGGAGTAGTATATATAGGAGTAGTTTTGAACTATAGAGAAGCTTAGCACTTTTGGGAACTACTCTCTGTAGATTTACTTTTCTACACTTTTAGCATGGATTCTTCTTTTCTGCCATTTTTCATTTCTAGAGCTATGAACAACTAAACCCCTTTCATTGGGTTAGGGAGCTCTGTTGTAATTTGATAGATCAATTATAGTTTTCATTCTTCTTCTTCTTTCTTTTCTCTTGATCTTACTTGAAAGCTTTCAATCTTAATTCAATTGGTTAGTTGTCTTGGAAAAGAAACTCTCCATAATTGGATCTCCATTGAGCCTTGGAAAAGGGATGAGGAGATCATGCTAGAAATGCTTTCTCATGTTGGACCAAATTGGGGTCTGGGCGGATATAGTGACATGTAATCCTCCCAACACTTTGATTTAGAAATACATGTGGTATAATCAGTGACCACACTTCATCTCTTCCCATGAGCAATCAAATCAAGGAATTGGGCAATTGTTCAAGCTTAGAGAGATTGGATTGCCAAGGAATTGGGATCCAATCACTTAAGATTGCCAAGGAGATCAAAGAATGCATTGATTGAGGAAGAGATGAAAATGAACTTGATCTGCAGAATGCAACATCTCCTAAATCCAATGATTTTCCCATTTCTGATCTTACCCATTCTCTTTACTTTCTGCCATTTATTTTCATGTTCATTTTTCCAAATCCCTATTTAAGATTCTGCACTTTAATTTCTGTTATTTACTTTTCAGTCATTTAAATTCCTGCAAGTTCCCAATCTAAATTCTGTTTAGCTCAACTAGTGTATTCTTCTAACTAAAGTTGCTTGACCAATCAATCCTTGTGGGATTCGACCTCACTCTATTGTGAGTTTTACTTGACGACAATTCGGTATACTTGCCGAAGGGAAATTTGTTGAGAGACAAGTTTTCATGCATCACTAGCCAAGGCAACTATGATCCGGTAACTGCGTATCAGTTGAAAACAACCATTACTCAATGCCATTAATGCTCAATTCAAACATGTAGTTCATGACAAAACAAAATTTAACTACAGTCCAAACCTTGTAACCAAGATCCGTCTCATCACTTTTAACCTGAGTAACATCCGAAACTTACATGTCCTACAATCGCAAATAAACGCACAAAGCCAAATAAATAAACTAATTAAATATTACGCGATGAACTAAATATCATGTACATAAACCTTCACTAAGTAGCCAAAATAATTCGACACAAAAATAAACCAAAACAATCATCCTACCCATTTTCACATGGAAGCACATGCATAAATATCACCTAATGAAAGTATTTGATTTAATAATTTGATTTCACCTATATAAGTATTATATCTACTACTTTTCTTTTTCACAATAACACTGTACAACACATAGATCAACATGTAGTCTATAAAACTAACATGCACTCAGTTCAGAACATGCATGTCGAAAATTAAGTACACTATGAATAGATAACTTTTGGTCTATTTAATAAATATTTTCAGAAATAGTCTTAATAATAATACCATTAGTTAGATTTGTTATTCAATAGACTATACTAATAAATTTTCAGCGAGGCAATAGGCCTCATGCATAGGAGAATTGATGATTGCTCATTAAGGAATAAGGTCTCCAATGTAGCCAAATCTTATGCTTATACATGCAAGGTAAATTTGATTAAATAAATACATTCATACATATAGGAGAATACAAACTCTAAATAGTTTCAGCCAACATCAAATATATATTGTGATTCATTAACGTATGCAAATTTTCATACATGTATATTTACTACTAGCCCAAACTTGGATGCATCAAGAATGATGATCTTAAATCTAGTTAACCAATTGATATAAAATAGAACACTCCACTTGCACTAAGTATAATCATCAAAATCATATGAAAATAACCATCCGTTATCAATGCTTCAACGTACATTACTTTCCTTATTAGATTACTCACCCTCCACGACGCAATGGTTGAGAAGGTTGTCAGTTTCATGTGCGGAATTGTCGTTATCGACTGAAGATGGAACATGACTTAGCCGTTCCACCAAATTGCACTCCATTTACGATCTTGCAAGGGGTGGTGGACATATGAAAACGACACACTTATGTGTCCTCTATATCTCGCGAATGACAACTTCAGGAGGGAAAAACCTGCCGGCTGCAGGTGAGGGGTTGCACAACTGCGGTGATGCCGGACCACGGAAACGACGCAAATTGCGCGACGGTGCTACTAGGCGTTCGCAATGTGCACGTTGGTGTTAGCCGGAGCTATGGGCGACGGCGGCTGGTGTCTGTGGCGGCATAGCACCAGTGAGAGAGGAGGAGACCGGACGAGAAGGAAGTCACAACAAATGGGGGAGACGGAGGCCATTTTAAGGGTTTACGTAACTGTTGCAAATCGTTATTTACTTTGAATTTCAAATTGGAAATTATTAAAAATTAATTAATTGATTATCATTTGATGTTAATTTCAATTTAACCCCTATTGTACACTAAATACATTGTCTCCTCATACTTTCTCTTTCTTATTTCCTCATAAAAAAATATATCAAACAATTTTGCTTCTTCATCATCACATTAATGGTCGACTTTGGTGCATAAAAAGAACTGGTGGTCACAATAAATGAGTATGTTTTGCTCTCAGATAATAGATATCGAACCAATCTAGATTCTTTCTTGCAGCAACTAAGCATTTGTCGTACGCAAAACACATACATCACAACAACCTCACAATTCGGTGTGACACATCCCTTTTAATTTATGTGCAATCGAACAAAAAATTTGATTCTTTTTTAGGTTAAACCTATTCAAAATATAACATAAGGTTATCAATTTATAAAAACAAAAAGATTGGTAGAGAATATGAAACAAATAACTACTAATTAAATCTCCTCCTTTGAATATCTCGAATACACTGAGAAAACTATCTCCCACTCTTGCTACAGACAAAATTGACTTCAAATTTTTTTAAAAATAGACAAAAATACTTATCATTAAATATATATTCTTAGAATGAGAAATTTTTGTTATAAATGACCATTTGTACCCATGAGAGATGAAAACGCTGACATTTATACCCATGAAAGCTCGAAACTAATCTTGTACCCATGATAGATGCTGTCCGTGTGACAAAAGTGCCCTGGCTTGGATCTGAGCTTGTTTCGTGGGTTTCCAAACCTACGTGGCACTCCCAACCCCCCCCCAAATCTGAGCCAACCATTCACCATCATCATCTTCATCTTCTTCACCATCACCATCACCATAACCTCCATAACCTCCATCACCATCACCTCAGCACCGCCACAGCTACCTCCCTTCACCACAACCTCCGGTGACAACCCACACCGCCGCGCCCCTTTCTCTTCTTCTTCCCCTCTTCTCACCTCTGCTGAGCCCAGAAACCACAGGACTAGCTCCTCCTCTCCACCAAAGCCCAGAGCAGCAGCGGCCACCTTCTCCATTCCTGGGTCTCCTTTCGTTTGCCACCAAACAGCCGCGACACCCAACTTTCTCCGCAGCGTCCTTACGGCATTCCAACATGTTACCACTCTCCTGTCCGAACCTTAGCTCTGCCAACCATTACTGTCGGCCTCTACGAGCCACCGCAACCCTCTTCCCTTTTCTCTCCTTTGCGTGTTCTCTGTCTTCCTCAGCCACACCAATGAACCGGCCACCTTCTCCTCCCTCTCTCTCAATGGCCGAACCGCCGCGCCGTCGACGAGCCACAGCGACACCGACGATGAGCCCATTTCCCCCTTTCTTCTTCCTTCTCTGTCATCCCGTCTCACCATCACGAACCAGCCTAGCACCGTCGCGATTCCAGTCCCGTTTCCCGTTCTCCCATGGAACGACCAGAACAGGATGCAGAGTGTCTTCCATCCCCTCCATTTTCCCCTGTTTCATGGCTGCGTTCACTCTCCGCTGCTGCAATTGAAGTAGTGCCACTACCAGGCCGCCGCTTCTGCCCCAGCCAATTCAGCCATAATCTTCCATTCACCTGTTCATTCTCTGGTTTTCAGGTTCCCATTTTCATTTGTTGAGTTCTATTTCTTTCATTGTATTGCTTTTAGTTCATTTTGCTTAATTTGGTTAGTTAGAAATGCATGTTAGTGGATTTAGATTTGTTTTGATTCATGCTGGTATTTGAAAATTTTGCTGTTTTGATTCATGCTGCTGTTTGAAAATTTTGGCTTGTCTGATGCTGCTGGGAGCTTTAGGGGGGGTAGGGTTCGGACAGGGGAGTGGTGGCGGGTTGGAACATCATAAGGACGCTGCGGAGAAGGTTGGGTATCGCGGCTGTTTGGTGGAGATGAGGAGCTGGCGTTGTGGTTTCTGGGCTCAGCGGAGGTGAAAAGAGGGGAAGAAGAAGAGAAAGGGGCGCGGTGGTGTGGGTTGTCGCCGGAGGTTGTGGTGAAGGGAGGTGGCTGTGGCGGTGCTGAGGTGATGGTGATGGAGGTTATGATGGCTGGGAAGAGACAGTGATGGATGGGGATGATGGTGAAAAAGATGATGATGGTGAATGGTTGGCTCAGATATGGCTTTGGGGGGAATGGGAGTGCCACGTAGGTTCGGAAATCCACAAACCAAGCTCAGATCCAAGCCAGGGCATTTTTGTCACACGGACAGCCTCTATCATGGGTACAAGATTAGTTAAATTTTCTTACAAAATTTTAGATCAAATACATTAGCAGTTTGTCTTTAAAATAACTTTATGTGTAACTGAAATTTCAAATATATACGTCTTTCACTTGATTTTCGGTAATCTCGACAGGGTATGAAATTAACCTTGTATCAAGATCTTAGTTTGGGGAGGCACACGACTTCTATGAAAAAGAGTTGGATCGACCCGAGAATTACTGAGCGTTTGTGTCGCATTGAACTGTGTCGAAAACTCTTGTGACAAATTGGACTCTATGCACTCACAGGCACTTGCACTCCGTTGGCTTCTGTTACATAAGTGTAATTAGAAGTTTCCAAAGTTTCTATGTGCTAGTAAAGTGTTTAGATTGAAATCCCTTAATTCTTCTGAACTTCTCTTATTTACAGATCACAATAAGTAAACTGCAAAATTCTTCTCTCTTGATATGATCTACCTTCTTCATTTGTCTCAAGGTCTTCATGATGCATGACCTTGTTTATCCAAATCGCAATTAATCATCACCATATCATTATCATAACTCTTATTTTTTGTTTATCACTTTCATCCATAACTACCCACTGTGTTAATTTTTTAGTTATTGAAGATTTGCTAAAAGAATTATTTTTTTTCTTGATTTAAATATCTACATGTATAATTATGATATAGATACTTGTTATTTTTCATACTTGTTTGTTAAGTCATATTTTATTACTTTAAGAAAAACATTAAGATATAAAGTATTCAAAATTTTTATTAATCTAATTATCAAAATTTTTCAATAATCATAAAAATTAATATAAATATATTATATCTTCTTAAAAGAGTAACATTATATGGACACTACTATTTTAGCAACTATTAACATATACAATTGACCTCACTACTAAAGTTTAGATATTTACTAACACTTTTCATTTAACATTTTTTAAAATGTTAGCTATACTAATAAAATTACACCTTTAACAAAATTTGTAAAATAAATGTTAGAAAATATATTTTTTTGTTTAAAAAGAAAAATCAGGTAGAAATATCTCAAATATACCAAGACATTGGGAGTGATTATTCTCTTCGTTTTTTCATATTTCATGCGTCTGAAATAGAGCCATTTTCATCACACTTCATCCACACTCCACTTCTTCACAATCGAATTTTTATTCTCTTCTCAATTAAGTTTATCCCAATCATTAACCTCAATCGAATCATATTCTTCTTCTTGGTCAAGGATTTGCGATCTCAGCGTGAATCATTCTCCAAATTCCGATTCTCCTTCTCGATTTCAATTTCGATTTCGGTAAGAATTTTCTATTTTCTTTAATTCATTTGATTCAATATGATTTCAATTTTTTATCCGTTGCTGATTTAGATTGAGATCTGAATTGTGCTTCATTTCTCGAATCTTTCGATCCTTATAGTTCATGTTTAATTTCCTACACTTTTTTCTCTCTGTTTTTTTCTTTCTTAATTTTTTTTTGAAACTGTGTTCATAGTTATTTCGATTCGCTGTGTTTCTTTTTCTTTTCACTCAACTTGTTATTTTGGCTTAACCTAATGTGATTATTGCAACTGTGTCTTGTAAGCCTAGAGGCTCTAATCTCAGCCTAGATTGTTCCATCATAAGTATTCTCCTTATTTGATGTTTGGTTATTTTTTAAGAAAAGCCAGATCTCGTTCCATCCTTGCTAACACTAGCTTGAGTTTAATTGAGGAAGCAAAAAAAGAAAAAAAGATAGATTCATATTCCAAAGCTGGTTTAATTGAGGAAGTAAAAAGAGGTAGATTCAAATACAGATCTAATCTCGTATGCATGTTATACTTTTTTTTTTACCAGACATGTTACACTTATACCTATTGGTCATTCTTATAAATTCATTTGTGATTAAGTTGCATAGAGCTTATTGAGATATGTTCATAAGTAATGTGAATTCATTGAGTTTTTGTTACATATTTGTTCTGAGGGTTACCCGAAACTGAAGGTCAATCTCGAATGACATCTTTTGATGAGGTCGGAGCGGTTGTGCCCAATTCGCTGAATCCTACGGTGTTGTTGATCCTTGGTCACCGTAGGGTGGTGGTACCTGCAAGAGACTCTGATGCTTAAGTTAGCACGTGCTTTAGGCAGATTTTTTGTAGAATCAGAGTATGAGTTATACCTAGGTGCTCCAGTGTATTTATAGTAGTGTGGAGTGACCTCCCTTGAGATAAGTTAATTATCTTATCTTATCTTTTGTGGGTGTGTCCCCTTATCTTTTAGGCCAGCCACTTTTAGAGTGGGTCGCGTCCTTCTATTTGGGCCTGCTTGGACCTCAATGGTAATTTGACCGAGCTCTTTTCGGAAGAGGTCGGTCGTTTTTGCCTTCATCCTACCCGGATTGGATAGCTCGACTCAGGTATGAACAATATTAAAATAAGGAAATTCTGATAATAAATTAAGATATGGATGGTACACAATCTTCAGGGAATAAAATTAACCAATAATTTATGAGTTTAACTAGAGAATTAATAATTTACTGTGTCTAAAAAGGTGTAGCAGATTCTTCTTATAATAAGTAAAATATTTCTAAGGATAATGTTTCTTTTTTCCAATTTCAAGTTTCAACCATAAATATTGATGTTTTTTTATTGGTATATGGTCTACGGATATATGGTTGGTGAGGAATAATCAACAATCACCACTTATTTCTATTAACTAAATGCATAAATTCAACACAATTTAAGAAGAGCTCCTTGCAAAATTGTAGTTTATGACAAATCAAATGTGGTCAAGAAATTAGATCAAATGGCACTATCTTATTATATGTATTCGTAATGAGAGTTATAATCAGTCTTGCCATGGTTAATTTTGTCTTCTCATGATTTAGCATCATTGTTGACTTTAAGTTATCTAATTTTATGTAGATTAAAATTTGTGGATTAGCACCATAATCAATGTAACCGTTCTTTCTTTTATCTTGTATGAGTCAGCATTCTCAAAACTCTTGAAAGGTACCAAAAATGCACTATGGTGCCGTGGAAGTCAACAAACCTGCCAAAGAGTTTGAGGTAACCACTTCATGCAACTTGATTATTTATTGTATTGTTATTGTATTGTTATTTTCTTTTTGTTCTTTGCAATCTTCTCTAATTGCCTTGGTGGATACATTTATACATAGCTTTCTTTGGAATGGTATTTTTTTCCCTTTCTTTTCTGTTGCTAGAGATCTCTGTTCAGCTCAGTTTATTATAAACGATGCTACTATTAGAGCCAAAAGAGCTTTTACTGTACTAAATTCATGTATGAATGTTATGTTACTTCTATTTTTTAAGTACTAAATATTACAAATGTTTAATGATGTACAGGTCCACCCTTACTTCAATCCAATTTCGGAAGCACTTGGCGTTGCCCCTATTCCAGGTGCTGCTGCTCTAGCTGGAAAGCTGAACCACCAAGGTATTGATGCGGTATCTTTGTCACAAATTAAAGAAGGTATTGATGCGGTATCTTTGTTCTATTTTTTTAGGAAAGGATAACTTCTCACTATATTTCTGTGGATGATGTTTTGAGTGCTTTCACATAAATTCCTTCTTGACAACTGTTCTCTACCCACTCAAATTTTTATAACTATTTATTTGCAGGTTTTAGTTTCCAAGGCATGCGCAATCATAGTATTAGCTTCAGATGAAAATGCTGATCACATAAATTCTACACATTCCAATTTCTTCTCACTTATCCAGACTTACCTTTCACGGCCTCTGACCCAAAATTTACGGCCTCCAACCCAACATTCCTCAATTCTTCAATTCATAAATCAATAAGAATTAATCTCCATTCAATTTCACATACTCCATCACCTTTCAATTGAAATCACCTAACCAAATCAAATTCATCAACCCATCAAGTAAACATACCAATTCCATCCAAATACACAATTCAATCTTATTCCTAGGGGCATCTAACTTAGGACTTCATGTTACATTACATGGTATTTAAATAAAACTTAAACTGTATCTTAATGACGGTAGTTCCAAACCCTTGAGTCCTTTCACGGGCAATCCCAATGTTCACCAAACCCACGCCACTTGATCCATGACTCAATCCCATATCGACCAACATAACAATTTCGCTATTCACAACAAAAGCCCACGATTTCTCAACCTAGGATTCAAAAGATTGGATAATTGAAAGGGGATAAAGCTTTTTTACCTTAACCTGTTGAGATTGGTGATGGAGCCCAATAGCTCTTATTAGAGCACCTCTAAACAATCAAAATCACAAGTTTTTTTAAAACCAAACTAAAAATACGAAATTAGAAAGAATAGGAAAATAGGCATAGAATTTGAAATTTCTTACCACTTTATTTAAATAAAATCAAAGAGGGTTTTGAGATGAATGTGTGGCCACAAATGGCTTGTCAATCGGAGTTATGGATAAAAAATTATGAGAAATTGAAGATTTGATTGAGTTAGTATTTTGTTTCTTTTTTCTCTCTTCTCTCAACGTGTTTCACTTCCAAATGAGGGGTGATGTGCTAAAGTTTTAGCTGAATGGGAGTGTTAGTGAGTGGGCCTTGGTCCCAATTAGGCCTGGTTTACTTGATTTATCTCGTTGGCCTGATTTAGGGTCAAAATCTTTAAAATTAGTATTATAATTTGTATTCGAATTATTTTTGCTTCTCTAAATTATAAATTTTTAACTTCTTAACTTCATTCACTCATAAATTAATTTTTTCACTCAAGTATCAGACAGATTTAAGTTGGTACAACTGGTTAATTTACCAATATTCATTTTTATGTAATTTTTTTATAGAAAACTATATTTTCTCACTCGAAAAAATTCTCTAAATCTAAATATTATCATTAAAATTTTAAATTTCTAAGCGTTAATTTTCGATCTCGCCTGGACGCATTTTAATTATCTAGTTAATCTTTTTATAATTTTTTCGGGTCTTACATGCAATATGAAGACAAGATCCATGGGTGTGAAGAATTCCACTGAGAAAACTATTAGAAGAAATCACAAATAAGTGGTAATTCATTTTCCGAATTAATCTAATGATAGTTTGTCATTTACTTATGGATTTTTTTTCTTTTTTTGGTATTTTTTGGTTTGTTCTTTTGTTATTAGTTATTTCAACAGGATTCAAACTATGATCAAGAAGCTTTACTTTAAATTACCAAAAATAAACTATCAGTTTCTTTTTTCAAATTGCTAAAGAGCAATGGAACCTCCAACTTTTCGTTTTGTGGATGATTGCTGTTATAATATACATATAATTCAGACTTTTATCTATTTATTTTTTGAATTTGATCTGTTTTATTTTGTTCTCTTTTACCTTTTTCAATTTTATTACAGTTTGAATGCTTGTATAGTAAGAACGTGCTCTTAGTTATTGATTGATTATTTATTCCCCATCTTTTTAGTTTTAAAGATATGTTATTTAACTACCGCTCTATTGATTTTAATTGTTTATTGTTTCTAATATTGCTTATGGTTGTTCTATTATTTTGTTTTGCTATGCTATCATATACATAAATATTGAGAATTTACTATTAAGTATTAAGTGATGATTAATTATAAAAAATTATAATAAATAATAAATAATTTTATTTTTATTGATATTCTTATATGAATAATACTCATTATTGGTTCTTTTTTAAAAAAAGTGGTCAAGGTGATATATATAAATTTTCATGCTTTTCATGCTAAGATTTTTAGCTTTTTTTTTTCTCTTTTCTTTTTTTTTCATGCAAAAAAGAAGGTAATCAAGTTAATGCTTATCTCTATTGAAAGGTGACGAGGTTTGATTCATTTTATAGTTTCTACAAGCATAAGCCATTATGTATAAGCACTTGATTTTGTTGTTGTTGTTGTTGTTTATAAAATTTAATTAATTAATAAATAATTAATTAATAAATTAATTATGAGCTAAAAAAATAAAAAAATTAAATTTTATATTTTAAAGAAATAAAAATAATTAAAACACGAATTTAAAAATTAATTTTAAAGGTTTTGGTCTAAAATTGGACTAACGGATCGAACTAGTTGAACCGGATCCATATTAAGCTCAAGGCCCAACACATAAAAGCTAACCTCAGCCACTTATTCCTCTTCCAAACTCCACTTCATGCTGAAGAAGAGAAGGGAAACAACAAGAACACCGAACCCTTATCACCTCCAAACTTCAATCTTCCATATCTTTTAATCCGGACTTTCGATCGCTGCACCATTTGCGGTTATACATTCGTCTCGTCGAGCTCTTCAATTCTATTCGAACAAAGTTGTAAGAAACTCTCATTTTCATGCCCAGTTTCCTCTTCCATTTTGAATTTGCATTTTAGTTAAGTGTATTGAGTGATTTTGATGATTTTGATGGTTTAAGTGCAATCTAGTCTTAGATAATTATTGGGTTTTACTTGAATCATCAATGGATAAAGGTAAGAAACCATTAACCCCTTTGAATCTTCTAATTTTATGAGGTTAGGCTTTTAAAATTTTGAATGTGTATGAAATTATATGAAATTAAGTTGAATATATGTAAAGTTGATGTCAAATTAAGGAATTGGAGTATTTGGAACAAAGCTTTGATGGTTGGAGCTTTTTGGAGTTGTTTAGGAGTCTTGAAAGCTTGAAGTTTGGTGTTTTGAGCTTTGGGAGAAATTTGGGCAAGGTATGGTTTCGGTTTCCGTTAGTTAATATATAATGTTGTGGGAACCCTAGGCTAGTTGCCTTAAGATAGGTTGAAATGCATGAATTGGTTGATTGAAACGTATGTGATGTATAAATATTGAATGAAGTTTGAATGTGGAATGAATTGGTATGGTGGAGGTTGTGATGATGTTATTGAATAAGGATGCTTGTGATTTCATTGACGAGTGATAGAGAATTTGGTTGGATTTTGAATGATGGATTGAATTGGTTTAAAGGTGAGTGATTAGGTTTAGGTTAAAATGCGTGAATTGTTAAATGATGTTGAGAATTGAGATTACTTCTGGTTTTAGTGTAGGTTGAGTTTATTTGTTGAGGTTGATGGTAATTGTTAAAATTGGAAGATTTAGAAAATGGCAATGTTTGAAGGAATTGAAGAATTCAAGTGTTGGAATGATTGTGAATTGATTTAAGAGCATGTGATGATGTGAAGGAGTGTTGGTATTGAGTTGGGTGTGATTGATTTAGTTTTGGGATTTTGATTTTTGAAGATCTGAGGATTTGGCAAAATTGGGTAAAAATAGAATTTTAATCAATTTTGGGAAGCCATAACTTGGCCCTTGAAACTTGGATTTGAGTGAACCCTATTTTAAATTGAAGATGATTGTGAGAGCTTTAAAATGGTGTAAAGATAAGAGAAATTGGATTTTTTTAGAAAAAGTTATGGACATTGGAAGTTAGGTATAAAATCTAAACTTTGTAAAGTTGCAGAAAACCAGAATTTCTGGTTTAGGTGCCCACGCACCCTATCGTGCACACGCACAGAACAGGATGTGTGACGAGCCTCGTGCGTACATACACCCTGAGATTTTACAAGTTGTGCGTACGCACATTATGATGCGTACACACACGTTGGGGATTTGCTCTGGTGCGTGCATACGCATAGTGAGGTGCATATGCACGATACCCTGTATTCACACTAAAGTCCTGTTTTTAACTGTTTGGCCTTTTCGACAAGCTTTTAAACATCTGTAACCCCTGTTTAAGGTCCGATAGCTAGTTTTTAGGTTTCGAAATAAGGGCTAACATATTCAGAATGTTGGATTGATATTGAGGAAAAATTAGATTAACTGTAATGAGAGTTATGATGAGGATAATTGATTCTTGATTGGAACATGATGAAAATGATTATAATGAGATGTTGAGTTGCGATGGAGGATAATGTGATTTAATTGTGATTATAAGGATAATGTGAATGGTTTAATTGTGATTATGAGGATAATGTGAATGATTATGAGATTGAGATGTGATTATGAACGTGATTATGATTATGAACGGAGTTAATTGAGTGATAAAGAATCAAGGTTAATGTTTGAGACACCTAGGCAGTAACAAGAATTGTGGTTTGTCCTACTTGCTCTATGTTAGCAATTGAGACACCTGGATAGTAACAAGGGTTGTAGTTTGTCCTACTTGCTCCGGGTTGAGTTCGTAAACACCCGCCTGGGTAGTACGTAGTAGTAGTGGTTCATTTCACTTGCTCTAGGTTAAGCGGGTAGTATGCAAGGGTTGTGGCTTAGTCCTATTGCTCTACGATGTGGTGTTTTTGTCCAGGGTCTGCTACCGAACATGTCAAGTTTGGCTGTATAACCGACAGATGATATTATTGTTCATAGGGCAAACATGCATCATGTGCATTGTATGATTTGTTTGGGTATGCAATATGTGTTTTGGCTTGCCTATTTGATTATCTGTATTTATGTGCTATGTGACTTAAATGTTGAATCTATTTCCTTAATTGTGTATTACTTGCATGCCTTGTATGTGTTTGAACTTGAGAGATCCCTCAAGCGACAAAAGAGAGATGAGGGTTGTATCACCTGAAAATTGGGAGGTTGTAGAGAGCTAAAACGGAGGAGATAGATTAGAATCCTGGGTAGATTTACTATATTTCTAGTTAGTAAGAACTCTAAGCTTTGATTTGGGTTGTAGAAGTTTAGGATTGTCTTCGGTTTCGCGGTGCCTTATATCTTATCTATTGGGCATTGTTACCATACTGAGAACCTTCAATTCTCATTCTATACCTATTTTGTTATTTTTCAGATGCAGGGCGTGATGCGCCTTGCTGAGCGTGCTGAATTTGCTTTCTTGGAAGCGAAGACTTATCTTTTGGGACTTACATTCTGTTTTAGTTTATGTATTTTGTTCTCCACTTTTGCATCTTATATTGTATATCCTTCTTATAGGATTAGTTTGGAGAAATAGGATTTTAATGTTGTTGATATTTTGAGGGATGTGTGTGTGTATCTGTCTTGTGTATCTGTCTTTTGTATCTTTTGTATTTGTTGGAACTCTATATATATCTGTCTTTTGGTTTTCTATATAAACTTTTTGTCTTATCGTCTTTCGTACACGGTTCATCATCGGTTTTATTTTGATCGTACCTTTTTTTTTCAAGGCTCCTAGCTATATTATCCTTGTTATATATGTATGTATTTTACTTTTAGAGGTCGTAGCACCTCGCTACCTCTAATTTTACGTCTTAGGCATAAACTTCTATGTGGTAGGGTGTTACATTCTTTTCTTTTGATTATTATTATTATTATGAATACTATCAAATGCATGAAAAAACGTCATGCATTTTTATCATTTTTCATCATCTTAAGTCATTCTTTTTCTCACGCAATAGCATGATGCATGGTTTATACTTAATTAAAGCTATTCCTTGAAAAATAAATAGTTGCTTCAATGCACTTGGACATAATCAGGTATAAATAGTCATGCTTATTATAACAACCCAATTTTTAATATGGCATGCTCATATTGAAATATCGAGTGTTACCAACTTGAAATATTACTGACACTGTTATTATATATATATATAGCACCCAAAAGATGAAAAGTTAGTTATTTCCTCATAGTCATGAACATATATACAACTTAAAAATATCTTCGAAGTTTGGCCCATATAAAAAGTCCCTAATCTGATGTCCAGATTAACCTAGTCTTCTAAACTGATCTCTCGAAAAACAAAAGTGAGAGTCTAAAACAAAAGAAAATACTAAACCGGAGAGCTGCCAAAAGAAGATGATGATGTTGCTACCTAATCGCTGTCAGAAGTCAAGTCCATGATCTCTATATCGATCTCAGGATCATCATCGTCCTCAGAAGTCAGATCCACAATTTCTATCTCTTCAATGTCCTCGTCATCAGAAATAACGATGACCTATAATATATTATGGGGACTACTATCACTACTATCACATGTGAAAGTTATACCACTAGAAGAAATCTGCTCAACTACTGAGGACTGACTAAACGCCGCGGTGGAAGTTCTGATAGACTCTATGGTGAAAGGTTCAGAAGAGTAAGTAGAAAGTGACTTTATTGACATATCCAAACCTACCGGAGGAGACTCAGGGATGTAGTCATCGATGACAGGGCCATGCTCAGGCACTACCTGACCATTCTGATTTGCTGTAATAGGATCTGCATGCATGTGATCAAAAGGATAGTGGACAAAATCGGAATGTAACCACGATAGTGGAAAAGCATACGGTGCATCGGGATCAAAGAGAAATGAAACTAGCGGGTGCTGAAAGGGATAATCTCTAACTACGTACTTATGGACTCGAGGCTCCGCGACCATCACATAGAAGCTGTGAAGGACAGGATCCTTGTACGTATAAGGCTACTTGAGCTCATAGAAGATGACACCCATCTCCATCTGAAGAGGGTAGGAAGATAGGGGGTAAGAGTTGGAGAATTCTTAGTAGGATCGGGGTAAAACAAGTTAATTTGCATTTTATATAGTGGCCACGTGTCTTAGATCAATCAGAACACAACAAAAGAACATATAGCAAAAAACAAAAAAAGCAAACAATAACATAATATACAACTACATGAACGAATCCGAAACACACAAGAGTTATGCACAAACAAGTATGATGCATGTCTAGCCCTAATGCAGGTAATGAGCTCATCCATCAATTTTCGACCCACGCCCGATATTACATTCTTACGGATGTTGTCTCTCGTTGACATCACTTCAGGGTATAGTGTCCGGTACACTCTTTGGTTATAGCACCCACACGTTCTTGGGCTATAGCGTCTGTATCGCTCCCTCGATTAAAGTGACGAATCACACTCTTGTGCTATAGCGCCCGTACTGCTGTTCAGCAAATCCCCGGATAAATCAATGACAAGAAGAATCATTGGTGTAGCTCTTCCAACCACAATTATTTCATCATATAATCAAATACCTTTCAAGATATAATAATTCCTTATCCAAAATTTCACAATTTCTCTAAAATAATTAACTGAAATAGAGCGGGTCATGAGATTTTATTTTAGAATCTCTTTTTTGAATATCTCAAAGTTGTGCTTAAATTTTATAAATACTTTAAAAATGCATAAATATGCCGACGCTACTAAAATGTATAATATGCTTAAACTTTGAAAAATGGCACATTCTATTTCAAGTTACTTTAACTAAATCGACATACTTTAAAATTACTCTAAATAACTCTGAACTTCTATAAAAGAGACTCAATCTTCACTGGTTACTTTATGAATTATTTAAAATATTATACAAATTTTCAAATACCCAAAACTTCATTAAAATAAGTAAATTAGACACGGTTCTCTGTTTTCAAAATAAAACCTTTTTCGTTCCATTAGAGTCATATTTTTTTCAAAACCGTCTTCCACTTTAAACCCTTTATTGCAAACCCATTATTTTTCTTCAAAAACAAAACTCAATTAATTTTAATAAAATTCATGTATATATTTATAAATAAATAATTTTTATTCATTAAATCTTTCTTAAAAGCCAAGCCTCTGCTTCTTTTTACTCGAAACCTCCGTTCAAATTATTCATTTAGTTATAATTAATCCCAAATCAAAATCCGATCGACAGAACTTAGTTATATACTATTATATAACTTAGATTTCATCCAATTATTCAACAACAACATCTCAGTTCCTAATTTTTCTACATAGCCGAATCACAACAACAATTCCAACAGCAATTTAGCTAAAATTGCAACAGCCAACAATCACAAATTTGAACAACAGATATCAATAGACAACAATCCCACCACATATATCAATTAATTCATAATTTTAACCGATTAAAGAGTCAAATCCTACCTCTGTGAAGTGCAGAACACATACAAGATACTAGAGGAGGTTTCTGACCGGTTAAACGGAGCAAAAACGTCAAAAATTCGATGGTTCTTCCCCTCCTTTAGTTCGGCCAAACTGGTTCCTGGTAGAGGTAGCTCCATTTTGCGATTTCACCGAACAAAATGCACGTCACCGCATAGAGAAAGAAGATACAGTCACTTTTATCGGATCAAAATTTTTGTGGGATCACGGAAAGTCAGAAATCAAGTTCGGAAAGTCAGAAATCAACCAAAATTCTCCCATTTCTCACATACATACCTCGGCTATTCTTTGAGAAAAGAGAGAGAATTTGTGCTTTTTATATAGCTTGATTAGTGGCTAAGTGTCACTTAATTAAGGGAAATGATGCATGCGCTGCGACATGTGGCATATTAACTGCTGCGTGTCGCGATTTTAAACTGGTGAGTCAGGTTAATTTTTAAATATCATGAAAGCTAATTAAAGTAATTGGACATGGTAAAAACTCAAATAATTATCTCAAATTTGTGGTACTATATTAGAATAAAAATTGAATAAAGCCAAACTTTTACAATCGTTCGGACCCAATATATCAAGTGATCGTCCTTCTTCGTCAAATAAAATTAAATAATAACATAATATTAATATTACATTATTATTCATTTTATTTAAAGATTACAGAAAAAAAACTTATCATAAATATTATACAAACAAAACATAAAACTCGTATACACGAAACGCCAAAAATTAGGATGTTACGTTGATTCAATGATGATATGCTTATTTACTTCATTCAGATTTTTTGTTAGAAACCTAATAGAATCCTAATAACAATCCTCTATTAAACAGATTATGCTTTCATTTTAATATAGTCAATCTTGCTTTTCTGTTATCTCTTATCATCAAGGTTTTTATATAATTATTATGCAATGCAGTTAAAATTTAGTTTGTCCTCATTCAGATACATTATGCCTCTTTCAAATACATTATGTTTCAGTCTTCAATAAAAAAGCTGAGAAGATTATTGATTACTTTGCTAATGAATTAGACACCTTAAAAATTCAGGTGAATGTGTGTGTGGTTATCGTTGTATAGTTAATTTTCAATATAATTTACTTAATCATTAATTTTTTTTTTTTGTTCCCTTCACGAGGTTAATGTATGATAAAATCTTAAAAAGTTAACATTTATTATTTTAGCGTTTGCTAGAGAATGACTAGAATTTTTTTCTCATATATATTTGTTTATTATAATCATGCTTTCTTTCCAAACATTGTATTTACAGCTATGCATGTGCTGTGTTTTTACTGAACATAATTAATTTCAATTCACTGTTCTATATTTTTAATTATATTATTTATTATATCTTGTTAACACTTTTTGTTCTTGTTATTTTAGACATCACTTATCGATAAATTTTAAATAATAGTAATAACTTAATTCGTGTATATTTTTTTTATGTCCAGTATTTAGGGACGACCATCATTTTTCTAATTTTTTTACAAATTACACTCTCGATCAATAGGTTGTTTTTAGTATATTGAATAATGAAAGCATATTTTTTATACCATCTACTTTATATAATGATCACATCTTATATCACTATATTTTTAGTTTAGCTTTCCAATAATTAGAATATATTATTGTATATCACATATATTTTTTGGGAAAGTTTAGGAGGCAGCAATTCTATTGAATTTTGGCCAGTATGTAACCAGCAGAAAAATGTGAGTCATTAGATGAAATCTTATACTAATCTCACACCATCAAATCATCATTGATGGCTAGTTGATGGCTAACAATCACAAAAGTTACTGTCCCCCTAGTATTGCTCATATTTTTTTTATATCTTAATTTTTTTTTTTTTTTGCTTATAACATGTTTCATTTTATATTTTAATTTTTATTCTAAATTTATTACGTTACGAAGACAATATTAAAAATTTCATGTATATTTTGAACTAAATCACATGATTCAATTTTATTATATCACCTATATATTTGGCCTAATCTAATACCAAAAATTATAGAGAAAAAAAAAAACCAAAGAAAGTGGTTGCTCTTATATGTGTAGCTGCACTTGAAAATTCTTATGCTCTTGATAAAACATTTGAAGTCACTATTTCTATTTCTTCCCTCATTTTTCATAATGTATAAATAGAACATAGTTTAAAATGTGATTTTTTTAGGTAGGATTATATTTTTTATTTTTTAATAATCTCCTAATAATATTAGATTGGTCTTTTAAAAAATGAGTTGTCTATTATTGATAAATAAATGAATGTATCCTAAATCCTAATAATCAATATATTAAATAGTGACCTTGAAGTTTCATGTTAATATTAATTATTTATATTAATATATATAGATTAAAAAAGTAAAAAACATGTAAATATTTAATAGTTTTTTATGGCATTTATCTGAAGTTTGTGAAAGCTTTTTTCTTATTCTTTTTTGGCTAGGTATTTGTTTAATATTCTTTTCATGTTAACACTACATATTTGCCTTGTATAAACATTTAAAAAATATTGTTGATGTTTTGTTTTGTATCCTTCTTTTCTATTTTTTTGGAGTTCTTCATCGTTTGTCATTTTTTTTCTCTTAAGTTCTAGGATACAAAGTCTGATGCAGTTGAAAAGTTTAAACAGTTTCGACTAAACTTAAATTCAAAACATAATTGTTGAAAAAGGCAATAACGTATACTTCTTTTAAACGTTCATGTAATTGTATTTCTCTTATTATCACTATTATTTTGACTACTGCTCTGTTAATATATATTTATAATTTTAGATGACTTTTACAGTATTATGTAACATGTAAAGTTAATAATAGTGCTATTGTAATATTAGATGACCTTAATCGTAGGAAAGGACTTTTTTTGTGTGTGTCTCATTATCTATGATTATTAACAAATTTTAGAATCCAACATGTGAGATTATACTTGTCAGAACATAATTTTACACACGAATAATTTTATGTTGCTCTTTCAAAAGTAAAAATCAAAATCAAGATTAAAGGTGTTAGTTGAGAATAATTTATTCATGATAAAAGTTACAATTATAAATATTTTTAGACAAATTTAGTTCATTGTGTATAATTTTAAACATTTTTATTTTTCTACAAATTTATTACTTTTCTGAATGAATTACTTTTGAATATTTATTCACTTTAGTTTACAATTTTTTTATCATGTATTTATTGTAATTAAACGATAATCTTAATCTTAATTTATATACTCTTGCAAATTTTTTAAAAGTAAAATTAGTTAATTTTATTTTTATAATCTAATTTAAAATAAAAAGTCAATGTTTAATTATTGTAACGATAGCTTAATATTAACTAATTTTTATTAAACTTAAAAATCAATGTATTTATTGCATCGCTGGAGGCACTTAACTAGTTACTCACTGGAAGAAAGAAGAATCTCACGACAACGAAAGTAAATTTACAATATTCCAAATGGGAAAGAATAAAAGAGAAACACATTTAAGCTACGGAAGATTCCAACTATATAGTTTGCTTAAATTACAGTTTCACAATGGTCTCATTTTTATAACAGGAGGATTAGATATTCTTTAAAAGTAAATTTTTATTCAATTTTTGTTATAATAATTTAAAAAAATTAAAATAAATGTATCTAAATAGATTTAATATCTTTTTAAAATTAAATACATATTTAAAATATAAACTAAATGAAATTAAAATTTAAAATTTCAACTTTTAAATTTTAAATTTCTGTTTCAGTTTTAGCATTCTTAATTATTAATAGATTATTATTTAAATACACATCTAAAAATTAAATTCAGTAAAATTAAAGATTTTAATTTTAAAATCCAAAAAATAAATTTTAAGGATTTTAATTATTAACTAGCACATCTAAAATCCCTACAAAAAATTAGATGAGTTTTTATCGAATAAGATATAAAAATTAATTTTATTTTTAAATTTTAAATTTAAATTTAAATTTTAGATTTATGACTTTGAATGTGTTTCAAATATATTTGTGTATATAAGTCAATAATTTTAGATGTGTAATAATTGAAAAAAATAACCAATTAAAAAAACATACATTTTAATAATTTTAAAAGCGTTAATGTTCAAATAAATAATGATAAAATCTAACTAATAATAAAAAAATAAGAAATATTAGATGAATTTTTATCGAATAAGATATAAAAAAATTATTGTTATATTTAACGTTTAAATTTAAATTTTTAATTTATGATTTGGATGTGTTTTAAAAATATTTTGTGTATCACTTAATAATTTTAGATGTGTTACAATTGAAAACAAAAATAAATTTTTATGTACATTTTAATACTTTTTAAAGTGTTAATATTCAAATAAGTAACAAAAAAAATTCTAACTATTAAAAAAAAGAAATATTAGATGAGTTTTAAACGAATAAGATATAAAAAATTAATTTTATTTTTAATGTTTAAATTTAAATTTTAGATTTATGATTTTGGATTTATTTTAAAAATATTTTTTGAATAACTTAATAATTTTAGATGTGTAATTGCTCCTTTATTTATCTTTAATCCGGTCTAACGATTTTATGTTGTTGGTCTTCTCTAATCATTCTAGAAATAAAGATTTAAAAAACAAAAGAATATTGATGCATAGACTGGTAATTCACTTATTGTTTAATTCAAATGTTGATATAATCTTATTAAAATTTCATTCGACAATAATGATGAATGAGTTTTGAGTTAGGATACATAGTCACTAGACTCAAATAGGAACAAAATAGCATGACTCATCTAATAATAATAATAATAAAATATTAAGTATGAACTAGTAAATTTACCTGTAGAGGAGTAGTATTCTTCTATAAAATTTTTTGTGAAGAACAGGAGAGAGAGAGAAGAAGAAGAAATTAAAGAATGTACGAGAGAGAATGAAAAAATATTAAAATAACTACTTTATGAAATGGATAGGAAATTAGAAAATTTTAGTATTTAAAATTTAAATTAATTTTAATTACCAACATGTTTAACTACAAACTAGGATTGTAAATAAAATTTCTGTATTTTTAGCAAATTTGGGTGTAATACAAAGATATTTGGGTGTATTTTTATTCTGATAAGTTTTGCGTAATTCCAAACTCTTCATCTTCCTCCTCCTCATTTTCTACTGCTTCTTCTTCTTCATCATCTTATTTCGTTTTCTTATAATTCTTCTTAGGAGAAAAAATCAAAAAAGAAAAAAATATATAATGTTGCAAAATCAATAGAAAGATGATGAGGAAAAAAATGCAATAACAATAACAGTAAGAAAAAAATAACGATGAAGATTAAACACGCGAGGAAAAAGGAGGAGAAACACAAAGAAGAAGAAGAAGAAGAAGGAGGAGGAGGAGAAGGAGAAACGTGAAGAAACGTCTTTCATAATGGTGAATGAGAGCGCGCTTTAAAAATGGTTGAGTGACGTGCGTATTATCACACTCCAGTAGGTGAATGTAGTTTTTATTAGACTTAGCTCAACTTGTAAGACTTATAAGCTAAAAATACTTGTAATTTTTAAGTTAAGGCTACAAATTAGTGAATGATTATCTAATAATTATATATTTTGTTATTTTAAATAACAATTTTGGTACAAAAATAGTCCCTTTAACTAACTATTCTAATTGATTGGTTGATTGAAGAATTAGTAGGAGTTAGGTAAATGTATATAGAACTTTAATGATGCTAAACCAAGGTTCTGAAAACTGGAGTAGACTGGCCGGTTTGATCGATTTAACTGCGAACTGACAATACAAATAGTCCGATTCTCCTGTAAAAACCGTGCTGAAAAGAACCGGCAAAGAACCAGCAAATCGGCCAAAAACCGGCCGATTCTGCATAAACGACGCCGTTTTATTGTTTAAAAAAAAAGAAACCCTTAACCCGACCCGACCCGTGGAGCACCCTGCACTCCAACCCCCCTTTCTTCCCCCGAACTCATTCACTGCTGAATCTGAATCATATTCATCTCAGAGTGAGAGAAGAGTGAACCCTAGCCTGCCACTGCGCCCTCCTTCGTCGTCGCGGTCACCGGTCATCAGCGACACCGCCGTCGCCTGGTTGTCAGCCCAAGTAACCCTCCTTCTTCGCCTGGTTCCCTGCCCAGTAGCCCTCCATCTACGTCGTCTTCATCTTCTCAACACTAGCAGGCAGTAGCCCGTCCCATCGTCTTCATCGTCGCGTGGTGAGTGACTCGTCCTCTGCTCATCTTCTTTGTTCTTCGCCTTTGTGAACTTCCTCTGTGAACTCAGATTTCAGTTTAATTGTGAACTTTCTCTGTTTGTTGGTTAGCATGACTATCAAAAAATCTGTTTGTTGGTTAGCATGAGAAATAAATAATCTGTTTGTTGGTTAGCAGATTTCTGATTGTTGGTTAGCATGAGAAATAAAATAAATAATCTGAAAATTAACTGGTTGGTTTGCAGATTTCTGTTTGTTGGTAATTTGGTTTGTAGCTCAATTTCTGTTTGTTGGTAACTTGGTTTACAACTCAATTTTTGGTCTTCTTCTTATTTACTGATGGCTCATTCCCTCTGTTAGTTTGTTATTCTGTTTTAGTGTGACTATTTTCTAATTGATCAATGGCTCGATTGCTCTGTTAGTTTACTGATGGCTCTGTTACTCTGGTTTACTAGTTGCTGATGGCTCCTAATTTTTTTGTTCAAATTTGCTAATGGCTTTGTTTTGTAGTTGCTGGTTTTGCTGGGTGAAGATTTAGTGTTTTGGAATGTTTCATAATGTGCTAAATGCTTAATGGTGTAGGCAGATTTTAGTGTTTTGTAGTTGCTGGTTTTGCTGGTTTTGGAATGCTGAAGGCTGATTTTGCTGAAATATTTTGGACACTAGAGCTTCTTTGATCAACTTCTGCTGAGAATATGCTATACACAGGTCTATGATCAGAGAATCATGACTCCCCACGAACATAAGATAATTGGTAAATGCCTCTCCCATGCCATAAAATTACAGGTCTATAATTATATTTTAAGATGTTTATTTATAATTTATTTATTATTTTATTTTAAAACGGTTTTTTTGGTTAAACTACTGATTAGACCGATTGAACCAATAAACTAGTAATTAGAACGGTTTGATGACCGGTCTGATTTTCCGAACATTATGCTAAACAGAATCGACCAAAAAACGGTAAAAGCTAAAAATGTGTACTATAGTCATATGATTTGTTATTATCTAAAAACATCCTCCAATACCAATAGACTAATTTCAGTTACAGAGAAAATGTATGGAAAAATGCCCAAGTATACTTGGATAAGCATATATGTTTAAGGACTACTAGTTTACTAGTGAATTCCACTTTTTTAATATATATATATATTAAAAATCAGATACTAAATTAATTATTCATATAAAATACAAAATAAAATTTTTTAATATAATTAGTTAATAGATAAAATCTAAAAAAATACAGATTATGAAAATAATTTACAGATATATAAGGAAAAAAATAGAAATCATTTTTATGTAAATTATGTTACACATAATTATAATAAAATTAAAAAGTTCAGTGTATGAGTGAAGAAAAAGTATAAATAGATAACAACATTGTTGAATAATATGAACAATAAAATTAAAAAAATAAATTAATTTTAAATTTAATTAGTGATATGAGCAATTAATATCCAATAATAATCATATGATTTCACGCTATGCAGTTACACGTTTCATTGGTGAATTGAGGTTCTGTTGATGTTCTCTTCCTCTCCCTGGACCCTAGTTGAATGAGTAAGTATAGTAGTATTTAGCCGCACCATGAGAATGTGAGTGTGCACCATTATTTTATACTGTATACGGCTGCGTGAATGTTCTGTTATTCTCATTTATTTTCTCTTGCTTTAGTTTGCTATATACGATAATAAAACGCCATACGCGTACACAAACAAGGAGCAATGATAATATAGTCCGAATGTGGAAACATATGACAAATTAATGTTCCTTTTAATTATTAACTTTTCAAGTACACGGTACGCTAAGAGTAATACACATATGAATAAAAGAATGGAAAGAATAATCTAATTAGAGCAAATGAGCAATAAGCTCATCAGAAGAAAGAAAGAGGAAGTGGGATGGTTGTGGGGTTGGCAAAGGAGTCATCATGAGGGTCGAAAGGTGTTAAGTTCAAATCCAAGTTGAGACACGTAATCCTCTTGCTGTTAGATCTCATAAGAACGGGGGTTTTCTCAATAACATGGTTGATGAATGATGAAGATGATGATTCCGCTAATCCTCTGTGTTTTCTCATGTGACCACCGAGTGCTTGGCCTAAAGAGAATTTAAGGCCACAAATAGAGCACTCGTGCATCTTGGGGTTGTTCCAGAGGCTCAGTGATTTGGCTTGTTGCTTCAGTTCTTCTTCGCCATCTTCTAGCTTCTGCCTCTTGTGGCTAGCCCTGTGCCCACCCAGTGCTTGAAACGAAGAGAACTTGCGGTTGCAAGTCTTGCACTCAAACTCCGCAGACCCATTTCTATGATGCATTGATGACGTTGATGACTTGTTGCTTCTTTCTTGGAGAAGAGGAAGAAGCATTAGGCATTTCACCAAATCAATGCTCTCTACTGAACAATAACCTTCATTTTCTCTCTGTCTCTTCATGGCTGTGTTGAGGAATGATTGAATGTGAAGTAGTGATAAGTTGTTGTATTTATAGGAGGTTGGAAACGAGTGAAGAAAGAATGAAAGATGACGTGGAGTGGACGCCGGTTTAAATAATTCAGTTAGTTAATTTGCGTTCAAAATCCGTGGAATAGAGTAGAATAATATAAACTTTGACTACTTTTTTTGACTCGTTCTGTGCTTCAGGTGTGTCTCTTCCGTGGGCCACAAGTTGCACGAAACGTCCACTCTCTTTCTTTTGTAACTGGAACATTCCATCCAGTTTCTCGGTTTTGAGGAAAAAGGGAAGCAACTCACAAGCAGTGAACCGGAAGCAACAGCCATTTTACTTTCCAGAAAAGGACGACATGACTGATCATATAAGTCAACGAGTTAATTCTATGATTGTTGAAGGGGATATAACAAGTATTGTTGACTCAAGAATACAAGGAGATTTTGACAATGGTTCTGCATGGAGAGTGGTTGAAATTGCCATGGCTTCTGTGTCTGCCAGTTCTTTGAAAAGGCCATACATGAGTGATATAGTGAGAGAGCTAAAGGAGTGTTTGGCTGCAGAGTTAGGTCGAAAACATAATAGTTGTGACCTTCAAAATGAAGATTTAGTTGGGCATGTCAGTGTCAATTTGATTAGTACTGATATGACTCCCTTGGCTAGATAAGTTTGTAGTTAATCCTAATTAGTATAGACAAGTATTAGAAATAAAATAGCTTGGAAAATGTGTTGCAATTTTAAGTTAGATTTGTCGTAACGATGTATTTTACATTCTAGCTAGCTAGCAACTAGCCAACTAGCAAGTTGGTTATTTTGTCTTAATTTGTTGTTTTGTATTTTAATTCGGTATAAGTGATGTATTTTGATATGGCTATTAACAAGAAAATTAAAAAAAAAATCGAAATTCATATACCTTACTTATAGAGAGATGTGTTATTAAAAAATAAAAAAAAAATTCTTGCTAATTATATATGAAATAAGAAGAATTTTTTCTAAAGAAAAAAGGTAACGGGTTTAGAATTTAGAAGTCAGAGAGGATGAGAGTTGAAAAATTAAGAAATATTAGATGATTATTAAAATTAATTATTTTTTATCATCAATTAGTCATTAATATTAAAAAATATAAGTTAAAATATATTATTAGATTATTAAACTAAAAAAATTAAATTAATAAATAAAAATAATAATAAAAAATAATAAATTTTAATGAGTACTAATATTTTTTTAAAATAAAAAAAGTGTCATTTAAATATTTTATAAGTTAAGGAGAGGCTGAAAGGAGAAAATAGTCTTTGTCTGTCTTGATTTTATTTTATCCTTTATGGGTCGGGTTGTACTAGTCTTTATGGGTCGGGTTGTACTAGTACATTTTTTACATGTTGGTTATTTGAGCGTATTAAAGTAGAAATATCAATAGCTCAAGGAATCTTATAAATCATCCAAATGTTTTGATTAGGGATATAGTAAGTGAAAAAAGAGGAATTGACAAATTAGTTTTGTAAATATTTATAGAGAAGATAATAGATGTGTAAATTATTTGGCGCACAAAAATTTAAATCTAGATCCAGGATTTCATTTTTGAGATCTCCTTCTAAAAAATGCTTAAATTATTAGCAGATGATGAATAAAGGGTATCTCTACCTTATTCAATTTCAGTGTAATATTTTTTTTTAGGCTCTGCCCCATCTTAATACCAAAAAAAGAAAGAAAGAAATATCAAAGGCTTGCTCTTGTATTGTTTCATTTGTTTGTTATTTTGTTTGTGTTCCCACCAATATAGATTGGAATAAGTATAAGCAATTAAGCATATATAAGAATTGGTTTCACACTGATGGGATGATGATACTTGACCGGCATCCAAGTCCCGTGAAAGAGTCTATGATGGCAAGTATGAGGTGCAGTCAAATATGGGCAGCACCACAAAGGGACCTAATCTCGAACTAGCAGGCATTCATACATGCCTCTGGGTCCTGGGAGGAGAATTTACCTGAATAATATACTAACAATTTTTGTCTATCCTATTAATTTCCACTTTCAGCGTCTGAAGTCTGAACGAAGCTATTTATTCTGTAGGGACAGAATAGTAGAAGAGAGACTTGGTGGGTGGGTGGTGCTTCATTCAGGGGATGCCATTCCACCCAACTACTGAAACTAACAGCATAATTTTGAACACTTTATAAATGCACCAGCTAAACAACTGAGCACTAACGATAATCTCATTTTGACAGCTGTTAAATCAACAAGTTTCAAAAACACTGTAATTATAGTTGTTTCAAAAGTTGAAGTTGAGGTTTTTTTCTTTTTTTTTTGGGTTTTTTTTTTGGTCAAGTGGATTGAACAACCCCCAATCCTAAGTATCACAACACACATCTACACACCCACACTTTGAGGTTTTATCAAACCTCATTCCAGTCTCAACTGGGACTTGAGTTGAGTTATATTTACAATTCTAAGAACGTGAGAAAGTCTTTTTATTTTGGTTGTGTAACAGGGCCGAAGCCCAACATGAAAAAGTCTTTTAATTAATCTACTTGCTTAACTCACCATATAGAATTCGCAACCAATCTGATATGCTAATAAGGATAATTCTGTAGCGATAGAGGAGAAAAACATAAACCAACTTAGGTTGGGTTGGTCGAGTGGTCAGCTCACTCAGCTCACTCGTCCGTTTAAGTAAGTGTTGGGAGTTCGAATTCTGCCTTGTGCATACAGCAATTCATTGGCCAACGACAGACCCTTAAATGGAGCTCAGATCCGCGACAGATTAGTTCTTAAACTGTCGTTGAAGGAAGTCTCTGCATAGGAACTCAAACCGACCAATAATAACTTATTACTTGACAAGTTATTATAATGGATTAAATAATTAAATTTTTATTTAATTAATGATTTATATTAATTATTTATATCATAATTAATATTCAATATTATTTATATTATTATTAAATTATAATTAATAAAATTTACTTACATTAAAAAATAAATTTAATTTTTACACCTTACAAAATAATTTTTGGTTGGGTTAGTTATTTTTATTTTTAAAATTTAAAATGCTAATCACATTATTAAAATTAGCAATTGTAAAACTAGCTGTTGCAAAATTAGCCATGGGAACTAGCCGTTACTATGTTATCGTTATTATTAATAAATTAATATTTTGTTACTCTATATATACCACTCACATACACTTCTATTCTCACACTTTCTTATACTCTTCTTCATCTTCTTCCAAGTTTACGAAATCAAAGTTCTCTTGATATTATTTTTGTTCAAAAAAATGGATCCAAACCAACTCAACTCTTTTTTCAATTATTTACAAAACTTTTCTCAAACTCCAAATACCCAACAATCTCAAACCTCAAACTCTCAAGTTCCAAATTAAAACTTCACACTACCAAATACATTTCAAAATTCAAATCCACAAAATCTTCCTAATTTCAATTTTTAAGCTCTTTATAATAATCAATTTTCTATATTTCAACCACAAAATCAAAATTCACAAACACCATATTTTCTATTTTCATCCATATTTAACCCCTCTATCGAAAATATTACTCCAACATCTTTGCCGTTTCCAACTCAATTCAGTGCATCACGACATAACTTATCTGGTGTTGGTGGCTCTTCTAACCCATCCTCTCAGGCTTCAATACAATCTAGTCCAAATTCGCAATATTCAGATTTTGCCAACCCTCGTGGATTAGATGATATCGACCTCAATGATGATGATATTGAAGATCGGAGGCAAGATAATATTCGACACTGGCATTGGAAAGAGGATGAGATACTGATCAATGCATGGTTAAATGTTTCAACTGACCCTATAGTTGGTACCCATCAAAAGGGAGAAACATTTTGGAGTCGAGTTCACAGCTACTATGTAGAATTTTGCTCCGACATGACAAATGGGGTAGTTGCATGTAAGAAATGATAGTATAAGTTCAACAAAGCTGTTGCACAATTTGCTGGTTGCTACGATCAAGCTAGTCGAAACATAAGGAGTGGTTTGAACGCTGGTGATATAAAGGAGTTGGCCTATAAACTTTATTCCACAAATTATGGCAAAAAATTCACTTCTGAGAGGCATTGGAACATGCTTCGTTTGGAGCAAAAATGGAGAAGCCAACTACCTACACAGAGTGGAGACTCAAAGAGAACCAAGGTTAATGCAACTAGAGCATACTCATTCTCATCAAACACATATACACCGTTGATAGACGAACCTGGTGTGGACTCTCCCGTTCGCCCACAAGGATCAAAGAAGAGCAAGCGAAAAGGTAAGGGAAAAGCACAAATGTCTGAAGATCTTAGTGAAAAGAAATCATCGGTTGTTAAAAAATTATCTCTCATGGAAGATATCAAGAATGTTAGAGAAAAGGAACTAATGGATAGGAAAAAAAAAAAGAGAAGAGGAGAGGGCACATAGAGCAAAGATTATGGCAATGAAGGAGGAGTTACAAATTCAAGCGGCAATGAAAGAACAAGAATTACAAACTCAAGCGGCAATGAAAGAACAAGAATTACAAACTTAGAGGTATACTAAAGAAATAGAGATAAATGCAAAAGAAAGGGAAATGGAAAGGATGGATAAGGAAAGAGAAGGAGAAATGGATATGCAAATACTTAATGCTGACACGTCTACAATGAGTGAAAAACGATGAGCTCTTCATGAGATTGCATGTGAGAAAATAATCGCGAAGTAGTTTACTTAATAGTTCCTTGTATCGTAGAGTTACGTAGTATGTTCTTAGTTTTATTGCGTATTACTGGTATGTGATGTAGTCTGTTTTATTCATTTTTGATGTAACTTTTCAAATTAGTCAATATTATTGTGCCGTTATTGTTCATGAAAGTGACTATTAAGTAGCCGTTACAAAACTAGTCGTTAAGTAGCCGTTGCAAAACTATCCGTTAAGTAGCCGTTGTAAAACTAACCATTGAGAAGTAGGTACTTGTTGCAAACACACTTATAAATATCAACTATCAATGACTTTGCAACTCCATTTCAACTCTTTTTTCTCACCTCGAAAGAGTACTAAAAATTACATAGAGCAAAGATTATGGCTAGAAATTTTGATGATATGTTTAATGAGGCTTTGTATGGCAAAAAAAGACGACAAGATAACACACTCATAGATAATTGGATCGATGAGTGTTTATTCGAAGATTCATAAGAAGAAGATATCGATAGAAACTCTATCCCAACTCCTCGTAGATGGATCAACAGAGATCGAGAAGCATGACATGATTGCTTTTTCCAAGATTGCAGATGAACCAGTGTATAATGCTTGCATTTTCCGATAGAGATTTCAAATGAGAAGAAATGTGTTTCTTTGGATAGTAGACACTCTCTCAAACGTCTATCCGTATTTCCAATAAAGGGTTGATGCAACTAGAAGAAGAGGCTTTTCACCACTCCAAAAATGCACTACTGCGATACGAATGTTAGCATATGGCGTAGCAACTGATGTTGTTGATGATTATGTGCGCATAGGCTAGAGTACTACAATTGAATGCTTGGAAAAATTTGTTGAAGGTGTCATTTCGGTGTTTAAGGATGTATACTTGCGGAAACCAAATCCGAATGATGTACGACGCCTGCTACAAATGGCGGAGGGTCGTGGCTTTCCTGGCATGTTAGGTAGCATTGACTGCATGCATTGGCAATGGAAAAATTGTCCAAAGGCATGGAAAGGTATGTACATGAGTGGTTATTGTGGGGTTGCAACCATAGTACTTGAGGTTGTAGCATCTTCAGACCTTTGGATATGGCATACGTTCTTTGGAGTCTCTGGTTCAAATAACGATATCAATGTGTTAGATTGTTCTCCAGTGTTCGATGATATTCTAAATGACTGTGCTCCGGAGGTGAAATTATACTATTAATGGTAATAATTATACTATGGGATACTATTTAGCAGGTGTTATTCATCCTGAATGGGCCACATTTGTCAAATCAATCTCAAAGCCACAAGGGGAGAAATGCAAGTTATTTGCAGAATACCAAGAAGGGCAAAGAAAAGACGTGGAGCGAGCATTCGGAGTGTTGCAAGCACGCTTTGCAATTATACGTGGTCCAGCTCGCTTTTGGAAAAAGAAGAAGCTTGCCAACATAATGAGAGCTTGTATTATATTGCATAATATGATTGTTGAGGATGAAAGAGACACTTATGCAGGAAATTTTGCTCAAGACTTAGAGTATGATGATGTCAAAAATGGCTTATCACGACCTCAGCTGGGAGAGGAAGATTTTGCACCATACCATCAATTTCTCCAAAGAAATTCCCAACTTCGAAATAGGCAGCAGCATAGACAATTGAAAGAGGACTTGATTGAACACATATGTCAATTTCACAATGCTTGTCGTCAACTATAGAGCTTAATTATAATTTTCTTTGTATTAAGTAATTTTACAAATTAGTGTAATCTCGAATTATATATTGTGTATTATTGTTATATATGAATTTATTTAATATTACTATCTTTTAATAAAATTGGTACCGAAATTCTCGTCTCAATCTCCTCTATCAAATTTAGCCATAAAAATCATATTTTAGGCTTTCTAGAATAAATTCTCATTTATGGGTTAATTAGCCGTTAATTAACCGGGTTTTATAGTGAATTATTTTTAAATTTATAAATTTAAATAATATTATTGAAAAAAATTAATTACATTAATTTTAAGTATTTTAATTAATTAATTAAGTGGGACCCCAATAGGGACTAAAGTTAGTTCCTCCTAATGGAGAAGAGAGAGATGCTTTGAGTTCCTATTTACTGTTTATGACGCAAAATCTGATGTGGAGTTGCCTTTTATGACAGGTGGGCCATAAATAAGGACTGGAATGAGTTTCCTACTGGAGATGGTCTAAGTGCATATCGTGAACCAGTCTTCTATTTTTGCAGATCTGCTTGAGCTGATACACAGTCAAATTTTGCAGATCAATTATTCAACTTGCTTCAGTAACAATAGTTATTTTTGTCGTTATCGAAGTTAAATTTTGCATAAAAATTGATTTGTTATCATAACCCGACCCATTTATATTTATAATTCGAAATTCAGATATAATAATAAATGTGATTTATTTTCACTTAGAGAGAATCTTGTCCATAATAACTCACTCAGAAACAAACTAAGATTAGTTACGTTATCAAAATATCAGAAAAAGATCTCAACTACTTCGAAGAGGTAACCTTCTATAAATATAAAATCAGAACTACAAAAAAGGTACGTTATTCATTCTGAATTGTATTGTACTCATTTTCTACTCTTACTAACTTGAGTGTCGGGGTACTTTTGCAGGTGCTCACCGCTGCTATTTCTCTTGAAGTCGACGTATACCTCATCCATTTCAGGAGAAAGCAAGCTCAACCTTAGACAGGACAAGTTATATACCATCCGAGGCTTACTACACAAGAAGATTTGGTGTCCACCATGGGGCCGAATTTAATTAACCCCACTATCATTTTTTTGTTCGATTATTTACCTTCCTTTATAGGTTATAATCAATGGCAGAAAAGTCAAACAATTCACCTTCTCCTCCTTTCACTACAGCCAAACTATTAGTTATCAATGAATTGTTGAAAGCAGAAATTCGAAGAATAATCGAACTTTTGAACCAAAACAGATGAGGTGATGAGGAGGACCAGAAGACTTCTGGTAATGGTGACAGTGGTGATGACCACACCTTGGAAATAACAACCGCGATAGAAGTCAATCCAAGGTCATCAACAAAGAGAATAACTCCTTCCAAATTCTCTGGTAACATCATCTAATGGTACACAATTTTAGTTGCATATAACGCATTCTGGGCTTCCATGTATGTTTTCATTAGGAATTATAAATTAGCACAGTTATTCAAGTATTTGACCAAATAACAAAATTGATTTTATTATTTTTGATATATAATCAATAATCAAAATTACATATGATCCAAACAATTTAAGCCAATTCACAATGAATTTTTCTCGTTATTTACATTGTTATTGCTAGTAATTACTATTTTGTTCTTCAACCGCATTTTGATTGCTCAATATTGGTTCATGTTGTCCTATTCGTGATTTTTTTTCATTTTCTCCTGGAATAAGAGAGTTAGCTTTAGGTTTAACCAATGGATTCAAAATACAAGTTTACAATGCTCAGTACAAAAAGGAAAAATTCGAATCATTTGAAATAAAAATGAAAGGCAAATAACCTCAACAAATCGCATTAATAAGTTATTTTTACCACAGTAAAACAATGTCTACGCATAATCTAGCTGCTCATGCCAATCTTTTATTTCAAATTTTAATACATCATTCCTTCTTATAAGGTAGATCTTCTTTGAATGTGTCTAGTGTATTGCTTCCACTATACACTTCTGCATTAAGCCTTCTATGCAGGATAACACAATTATAATAGTACATGCCATCAAAAGGGAACTAAGGCAGTGCTTTAGCGTGCGCCTCAAGACAAACCCACCCCAACAATAGTACCGCCATGCAGACTATAACTTAGAAAGTTTGAACCTCCTAGCATAGCTCAACTCCAAATCAGATACATAAGACTGACCTATTGATGTGAGGAAAAATGTCGATAAAAATTTTCACTAAAAATATCGCGTTGCAAGTATAATTCTGAACCGACAATTAAACCTCAATCAATATTTAAATTGTTTGTCACTTAAGCAAACCCAATAAAATTAACTGAAGTATTTAAATCTCGGGTCGTCTCTCAAGGAATTGCAGGAAAGTGTACTTATAATTGGTTATGGAAAAGTATTTTTGGGGTTTTTGTGATAAGAGACAAGTAATGTAAATGACAAAGAAATAAAATAACAACTAAGAAAAGTTCTAACAAGGATTGAGAATTAGAATTCCTATCTTTATTATCATCATCAATTGTGATGGTAATTACCTTTTGTTCTCACTTAGTTAACCTCTAACAATGGAGGAAAGTCAAGTGAGCAAAATCAACTTAAGTTCATAAGTCCTAATCAAAGACTAGATTTAGTGAAGCCTAAGTCAACTAGCAATTTTCAATCACCAATCAACAAAAGAATTTTGATAACTCAAGAGTCTCTAATTGATCAATCCAAGTTAAGAACATAAAAAAATCTAATTTAAAACCCAACCAAGCATTTTATCAAACACTTGAAAGGCACAAAATAAAGGCATAGAAAAGTAACAAGGAATATTAAATCTAAACACCCAATTGAAACAAATTAACAATGACAACTGAAGAAAGCAATAACAATATGAATATATAAATTGCATTAACAAAGATCCAAAGCATTAAGAGTGCATAAACATAAGGATAAAAAAGTGAAGCAAATAACAAGTAGAATTGAAGAACAAAGGTGCTAGAATAATAACTTGCAAGGAATTGTAAATAAAAACAGAAATTAAATTTAAATCTAAGAAGAAATTGGAGTAGAAACCCTAAAACCTAGAGAGAGAAGAGAGCCTCTCACTCTGGAAAACTACATCTAAACCTAACCAATGTGAATGAAAGTATGAATGATTGATTCCCCCTTCCAGCTCTACTCTGTAGCCTTTAATCTTCATTTTCAGGCTTGAAACTGGGTCAAAAAGAGCCAAGAAATCGCTCCCAGCAAATTTTGATATCAGCAGCACGTGACGCTCTGTCACGCGTACGCGTCGCTTGACAAAATCCTAGTCACGCATACGCGTCATCCATGCATAGGCGTCATCCACACGTGCGCGTCACTCGTCTCCTGCACTAGTCACGCGTATGCGTCCTCCACGCGTGCGCGTCGCTGCCAGCTTCTCAAAACTTCAATTTCTTGTGTTCCTTCCACTTTTGCATACTTCTTATCCATCCTTTAAGCCATTCCTGCCCTATAAACCCTGAAAACACTTAACAAACATATAACAACATCGAATGGTAATAAGAGAGGATTAAAATTAGCAAATTTAAGGCAAAAGAAGCATGTTTTCAATCATAGCACAAAATTAGGAAAGAAAATTAAAAACATGCGAATTCTATGAATAAGTGTGAGAATAATAGATAAAATCCACTAAATTAAGCACAAGATAAACCCTAAAAGTGGGGTTTATCACCTATACTAAGGACGAAAACATACGAGATACATCACACGAGCTAAGAAAATAGCTATAGCATCGAACTACAACACAACATTCAGAGCTCATCAACCGAGACGCATACATTTTGCTATAGTACCCCAACGAGTACATGGAATATCTTTTCTTAAAGATGTATCACAACTAAGTTCATAAGTCAAAACACGGTGATGTGCTCTTTTTCATTAATAAAATATCTTTACTATTTTACTTTCAATTTTTTCCATTACTTTCGTTCATCGCCATCTCCAATTGATTTATAAATCATCCAATACATCATCAATCAAAATCAATAATTTTGCCACGAATATTGAAAAACCACATACATGTGATTTAAATTACCATACCCCTAGCTGAGATATACTTCCTTATAAAACACTCATGTTGTTGAGTTATCCATAACCGATTTTTTCTATACCAAAATGAACTTACAATTCAAACGGTCAAATCCCAAAAAATGAATCATACATCAACTGATGTTAAGTCAACTGCTCAATCTTACCCAAGGAATATTTAATCTTTCATTCAAACTTAGTGTTCTTCACCAAATTATAATTCGACTCAAGCAAACCACAACTCTTACTAAACTAGTACTACTTTATTATCTGATTGGCATTTTCAGATACTATCCACAAACAAATATTCTCCACAATCCAAACAAATATCTAAAGACATCTACTAGTCCAATGATTAATTAGCAATAATATTCAAACCACAATAAGTGACTTAATTCACCAATCAAAATCGAACTATACTTCGGTTTTCAAACACATAGGAGGCTAAGCTATCTATCACCTTTTATTATCTCTAATACCTGACCATTAAAATCAGTTACTCAAACCCAAATACGACTAATGCAAATGATACTTTGCTACAATTATTTAAATTCAAAACCGATGTATAAAACGGTTATTATGCAAATCACAAATAACACAAATTATGGTATCACTGCTCATCAATCCTAATATCACCCAAGATATAGCTCTTGGTTCCATCAACAAAACACATCATCAATTCACAAATGACAATCCAGAGATATCTACTAAATATCCATTTCACAATGTTCCATCATCATCCCTACCTGACTTTACCATGATCATATATACACATATTAAATCAACACAAAACCACAATATATAAGTCAAACAAGTTCTCTCAATAAAGTTGGATAGTCAATTCATCATTAGCAAAACATAACCATACCACATTGTTCAAACAAAAAATATACAATTCTTAAAACAAATAAACTACTATGGAGTAGCCATATTCTCATCTCTACCCTCCTGTTCTATATCATCATCTACAAGTCCTCCATTTAGAACTATCTTGCACGGGTCCATAGTGACAAAATCCATAGTAGGAGCAATAAAGCTAGCCTGTTCTGCAGCCCCATCAAATCCAACGAGAATATTTCCAGCCCATGGTTCACCTTGCTACCCTCAACATTTTTCTTCTCAAGAGCCAACTCCACAACCCTTGCTTAAAATTCAGCATTCTCTTTCACCAATTGTTTTTCTTTTTCTTCCAAGGGACTCAATCTCTCTTTTATCTCTTTCAATTCTCCCTCCATCACACTCAGCTTTGCCAAAGCAACATGTATATATATAACTTCTTCATATCTTCCTTCCCCGCTTCAGCCATTTTATCACTTAGCTCTTGATTCCTCCCTATGCACATTAATGTAGCCTCAATCTCCTATATACAACACACAAAGCTCGATATTAACAAACACAAATATACATTTTTCACAGAAATCATAATCACCAATACTTGTAAATACTGATCCACAACCACATTGTCTGCGCTATTAACAAGATTAACATCCAGAGACATATTTACTTAGTGAGTAGTGGGGGCAAGTTCCCCTAGTGAGATTTTGAAAACTCATAAATAGTTCTTAATAATAAAAGTAAGTTGCCCCTATTAAAGGATTAATTTTGACCTCACTCTAAATAACAACTCAAATACTTAAACCCTTCTCCCTCTTTTCAATTTTATTTATCTGCTCTAGGGCTCCTGACCTCCCAACTCCTGCCTTCATCATTGTAGCTCTACCCTGTTCTCCCATTAATTCCTGTCTGACCGTCTATTCTGCCTCTGCATTCCTCTTTGCTGACCGTCTCTTTGGCTTTATCTTTTTGTCTCTCGCCTCTCTATCTTTTTGTTGTCGAGTCTCGCCACTTCGTCATTGTAACTCGAGTCTTGCAGCTCTCGCCTCTCCAATTTCCAGCCGCTTCAACCACTAGTCTGCCATCCGCAGTCTGTACCACTTCAGTATTCACTCTTCAGCCTCTCAAGTCTTGGTACATAATACATTTACTACTCTACTTGCTTGAGTCTCGAGTCTTGGTACATAATACATTAATTGTGAAATGTGAATTGTGATTGAATTAGGATATTTTTCTCATGACATAATTGCTAATTTGGTTTTATTGATATGCTTGTTAATTGTTTGTATGTATGGAATTATAATTGAATTAGGAAGAATATTATTTTTTGTTGGAAATAAATTTGAAGGACTTGTATTGACTTATAGTTGAATTAGGATATAAAATATTGCTTTTTGTTATTGTTGCTTGCTGAAAATTAATTCGAATGACTTTTACAGTGGGTCTTAATATTGGAAGATGTTATAAGATGAGGAACAATATGGGACACTGCCACACTAGGATAGTCATTTTGAGATTCACTGCAATCAATTAGTGGCTTCGCGCTTTGGTGCCTCACAGTCACGGTCACTACAGTAAATTCTATTAGTGCTTTTTTATTGGCCACACTAGGATAGTCATTTTGAGATTCACTGCAATCAGTTAGTGGCTTCACGCTTTGGTGCCTCACAGTCACGGTCACTATATTAAATTCTATTAGTGCTTTTTTATTGGTTTGCTAATTGTTGTATGTTTTATATTTATAATTTTATATTGTACTATTAAATTTTTGTGGAATAGTATATTATTTTTATTAATCAATTAACTTAGGTTTATAAATTTATCCTTTTAGAAATGGAGAAATATTTCAAAAGAACACCATCATTATTAGAGATTAGATCCCAAAACAACTCATCGACCTCCATTAACAAAAGGAGGTTTTAAGAATTTGAAGTAAAGAGCCTTATAGCAGATCCAAGACAACGACTAAAGATTTCAAATTATCATCCAAATGATAGAGATAAAGTTAGATGTGCATATTTGTAAAACGGTCATTATCAGCCAAGGACTCATGATTTTTCGCAAACTGTCTGTGGATATTCTTTTTGAAGATTTAATCTTAATTAGTTTGATAACTAAGGCAATTGGATAGAGATAGTATATCAAAAGATGTTGTTTTTTGTCTTTGTTGTTACCTTATGAAACCCGAGACTAAAAATGGTGATGCTTTTGTAACTAATGGCTTTTTTAATTGAAAAAAGAAGGAGAGACTACAAACTCATATTGAGAGTTATGATAGCACTCATAATCAAAGCTTGGAGAAAATATGAAGCACTTATGAAGCCAAAATATCACATTAGTGCTGCTATTGAAAAGCAATCTGAACTATCTAAAAGGAAATATCAAATTCACTTGATAGCAACAATTGATTATACTAGATTTCTTTTGCGACAAGGATTGGCCTTTCGTGATAATGATGAGATAAATGATTCTGTTAATCAAGAAAATTTTTTGGAACATTAAACTTTCTCGCACAACATACTAAAGGGATTGGTCGTGCTTTCAAATATGCTCGTGAAAATCTTAAACTAATAGCACCTTTAATTCAAAAAGACACTGTAAGAGCTGCTGTAAGTAAAATAACAAAAGTTATTATTGACGATCTTGGGATTGATTGTTGCTGTTTGGATTGATGAAGCCCATGACATTTCTATTAAGGAGCAAATGTCAATTTGTTTAAGGTATGTAAATAAAGAAATGACAAGTTAGGGAGCATTTTCTTGGTCTTGTTCATGTTTCTAATACTAATACTTTGCTCTAAAATTAGCATTAGAGTCATTATTAGAAACATATAATATAAGTTTATCAAGAGTACGTGGACAAGGATATGATGGTACAAGTAACATGCAAGGAGTATTTAATAGCTTGAAGATGTTGATATTGAAAGAAAATTCTTGTGCTTTATATGTTCATTGTTTTTCCCACCAACTTCAATTAGCTCTTGTAACAGTTACGAAAAAATAACTTGAAATTGCTTTGCTTTTTAATTTGTTAACCAATTTGTACAATGTTGTTGGAGCTTCATGCAAACAAAGAGATATGCTTCATGAAAGTTAGATGACTAAAACAATTGAAGCATTAAAAAATGGAAAAATTTCTAGTGGACGTGGTCTGAATCAAGAAATAGCTTTAAAAAGAGTTAGAGACACTAGGTGGAGTTTACACTATGGAACTATACTTAGATTAATTTCTTTGTTTCCTTCAGTGATCAATTTTCTTGAATATGTTGAGGAAGATGGAAATAATTCAGAACAAAGAGATTAAGCATGTTATTCATTAAATATTATTCAATCTTTTGAATTTATTTTCAACTTGCATTTGATGAAAAATATCTTGGGAGTTACTAATAAGTTATCACAAGCATTATAAAGGAATGATGAAGACATTGTAAATGCTATGGCATTGGTTAAAGTGTCCAAACAACGGTTGCAAAAATAGATGGTTGGTCTATTTTACTTGATGGAGTCTTATTGTTTTGTGACAAACACAATATTACTGTTCCAAAAATGGATGACATATTTGTGACACAAGGAAGATCAAGACGCAAAGCTCAAGATCTCAAATTTGCATCATTTCTAGATTGAGATATTCTATCAAATAGTTTATAGACAACTTCAAGAACTCAATAATCATTTTACAAAAGTGAATACTGAATTGCTTCTTTGCATAACTTGTCTGAATCCAAGAGACTCATTTTTAGCATTTCATAAGGAGAAATTGATCCAGTTAGCTCAATTTTATCCATTAGAATTTTCTCCAACTCAACTTTTGGTACTTGATAGTCAACTTGAGAATTTCATATTAGATGTATGTTCTGATGACCAATTCTCAAACTTGAATGAGATTAGTGCTCTTTCTCAGAAATTAGTTGAGACTCGAAAAAATATTATTTATCCATTAGTGTTTCTTCTTTTGAAGTTAGCTTTAGTTTTACCTGTAGCAACTGCATCAATTGAAAAAACTTCTTTTGCTATAAACATCATAAAGAGTCAGCTTTGTAACCGTACGAGAGATAAAATTTTGAATGATTGTTTAGTGACATATATAGAAAGAGAGACATTTAATTGTATTGACAAAAAAAGATTATTCAATCTTTTCAAAATATGAAACCATAAGAATGGAATTCTAGATTATTTTTATTATTTTGAATTATTATTTTATTGTTTTAATTAGTTGATTAGATATTTTAAAGAGTAATCTTATTTTATAAACTATTATAAAAATAAGTATCCAATTACATATTTTTTGTCCCTACTATCAAAATTTTCTGGATCTATCACTGTTAACGTCAACGGGTGACTGAACATTTGAAAGCAATGCAAAGGAGTAGTGTTCACTCCATAAAGAGGTCATATCCTCGGTCCCTTTGAACTTGTGCAACTCCTTTTGATTATTAGTAAACTCTTCCACATTTGCCAAATCTAACTCTTTCGCAGCTTGTTTGCTACCAGTCAGGATTATAACTTTTGCAGCTCCTACCTCTTAATACTCACAATCCTCTTCCAAGGTATAGGTTGATTCACTTCAGCTCCATCTACCTTCACATTACTAGTAGATCCTTCTTTTTTCAAATTCTTTGCCCTCAAGAATGTCCGAAGACTACTCGCAGTGATCTTTAGCGCTTTCTCTTCTGCAAAATACATCATATATTATCAATCTCAAATAACCAAACCATATCTAAGAAAAATATAATTACTTATATAGTCGACTATAGCATCTCTATCCATAAACCCACTCAAGAAACTCGGCAACAGAAAACAATATAGAAGATCACACGTTACTCATAAAAAACTCTACCTTCATTCATCCTTATACTCTATCTTTTCCATACCTAATATTTGCCGAGGAGTTGGACACTAGTATAACGGAAAGCTCTCTAGTAAATACTCATCTATGAAAAACGAAAATTCTTCTTCTAGAGACCTCACTTTCATATACATACTCTTAAACCCTTTGAACGATGACTTATATAGAGTAAAAATAGCCTTATTTGGAACACTCGTAAAGTTCAACCATATTCTTCTCCTCACACCCTTCACCTGAAACAATGCAAAAAATACCTCCGAAGAAGGCTCCTCTTCCGAACGATCCATAAAAGATTTCAAACCCTCTTATGAATGCCCATGCATTCGGGTGCAACTGAGATGGTGGACATCTTAGTTAAGTCAACATACCACACTCAAATGTCGTAAATGGAAACCTCACCCTCAATTCAACAAAAACACAAGAATACATATGAAAAAATTCAAACATTTTCACACTATGAAAAACTCTACCTAATGAACTACACAGATCAAACTCCACTCTTATGTTCTTCTCACTTCTCACCCAACCAGATTCTCCCGATTGCACAATACTCTCCTCATCACAAAACACTGGTGCATGCTTTTTTACCAAATCAGCCACCCAAGAATATTGGTATTCGCTATCCGGGATATACTCCTCATCCACAATCACTTCTCCATCACTATTTTTCTTTCCCTTCTTTTTTCCCATTCCTATTTCCCACAAACACAAACTCGACAAGAGCTACAAATGCGAAGAAGATGAAGAAAACTAAGTAATGAAAGCACAAAATGGCACTACTGACCTTTTCTACTCATCTTCTAGATATTTTCAGAAAACTTTAATGAAACCTTTAAATTCCTCCAATGTGCAAACTCTCCAACAATAGCACCAACTTCAACCAAGTATATCACAACAATTAAGTGAAGGGCTAAGATAAGCAATCGTTCCACTTTCTCAAAAATCACTACCACTGACCCCCCCCACTAAACACATCATTCATTTATCACATTTTTCGAATTCCAACTATTGATAAATGGTTTTGATCACCTTGGTAAACAAAAAAGCAACTGCATGTCATAATTATATCTATCATCTCATTTATTACTTATTTCAAATATTATTCCCTTATTTTATTGAAGACACGTCACATTCTTTTTATTATTATTTCCTTTCTTTCACATAACCTAATTATTCTTTCTGTTACCTAAACAAATTTTACACTTCATAAACTTCAATTACACCAAAAAATGGGGGATAGTCCTCATATCAATATTTAATCATTATTCTTAATTACTATCAACTTTCTTTTGTTTTATTATTTACCTCAAGATATTTTCAAACATGACTATCATTTTTCAAAGTAAAACAAGTTGAGCTTGGGGCCTACTATTATTACTAATCACTATTTAGATTTATAGGTCTAAAAAAGTCAAAAGCTCAATCTATCTTATTGAAAAGTACCACAGGTCAAGCTTGGGGGCTATAATCTGTTTGTCATTACCAATCCATTTATGTCTATAAATTAGAATTCAAATACAATAATAAATGTGACTTATTTTCAATTAGAAATAATTTCACCCTTAACAATCCACTCAGAAACAGACTAAGGTTGGTTACTGAAAGATTAAGAAAAGATCTCAACCACTCCGAAGAGGTAACCCTCTATAAATACAAACCCTGCCTATGTAAAAGGTATGCTATTCACTCTGAATTACATTATACTCATTTTCTACTCTTACTAACTTGATAAAATGTTGCTTGACCTCAAGCAACTTAAACACTGAAAACTAAAGTGGATTTGGCTAAAAGTTGAAGTTCTATTGAAGCTCATGCTTGTTCTAAGAGTGGGGTTTATCAACATTGTGATCATGAGTGCATCCTTACTTCTCATGGTTCCTTGAAAAATTAGAAATGTCAACATTTTAGAGGAACTAGAACCCGGATGATATTATGAAATCTCACTCCCATTAAGTCCTGATTTATCCTTGAATTCATTTTCCTTAAACTTAGAGAGAACTTTTCCGTTGACAACTTTAAATGCTCCATCTCAAGGCAACTCTTGATAGTGAGCATTCGATCGATAATCCTGAACCAGTTGGTCCAAGTTACCGGATGATAAAGCACCCCGTGAATCTACTGAATCAAGCCTCTCCTTGACACGAACACACCACAAGCATATGGCTGAGATTTTGATCCTATGCATCGATGCCTAGAGTCTCTTTGGACTGTTAAATGTCTTGTCTCAAGGTAGCTTATGTAGCAGACTTTCAATCGACAGTCTCGGACTAGTTGATCCAAGTTATCAGGTGATGAAGCACCCCTCGGATATAATCACCCAAGTCGTCCTTGGACAATAAACGCCACAGGCATATATTTAGATCTCAACCATTGATGCTCAAAACTTTGCAACTTATCTTTTCTTTTTTTATCTTTTCATCATTATTTTTCTTTTTCTTGCTCTTTTTTTTCTCACTTTTTCTTATTTTTATTTTTACTTTTTTAGTTCAAGGATCAACCTCTTGCTTATTCTTGGAGGTTTCATAACACTTCTCTAAATTCTTGTTTCTCAAAAGTCACCTTCCTCTTGTTCAGGGAATTTCATACATTATTCTCTTAATGAAATCATAACCACAAGTATATACACCACCACATGCGATGTAACAAGACAATTATAAAATAAAATAAACTTTCTAACATTAAACACCACTTTTCCTCTTTTTCTTTGAAGATTTTCTTGAGGATGGTACATGAGACACCATTGAAAATAAAAGCATAACTAAAAACGAACTAGAAACTAAGAGTCGTGCACTAAATAGTAAATACTAGAAAATATAAAATAGGAAAATAACATAAGAAAAATAGAAAGGAAAATAGAATGAAAGAAACTCAATCACCTCAGTCATTACGGTGGCCATTTTCCTCCTCAAGCTGTGCTTCATATGGTCCTCTCAGATGCCTTATGTCATGCCTCACTTGGCGAAGCTTGTGGTGCTGACTCTCTTGCTCTGCCACAATCTGATGGAGGATGATATTGTGGCTATCTTGAGTGATCCTCATTTGCTCAAGTGAGGATGTCAACTACTGATAGTACTTCTGAGGTGAAAAGTAGTGCTCTTGAGTCATGGGAGGTGGTGGAGGAGCTTGCTGAGCTTCTTCTTCGGCTTGTCCTTCCCTTGGGATCCTAACATACTCTCTTTTATGCTCCATAGTCTTCTTTGAGATCAGTCGCTTAATGGGAATAGGAAAATCATTATCCAAGTGGATCTCTGCGGCCTCACAAAGCCAATAAAAAAGATAAGGAAAGGCTAGCTTCGCGCGTGGAAGAGTTGCAAACGATATTATAGATTTGTTGTAGAATAATGTCCTCCATCGCCACCTCATAACCGATCATGATACAATGGATCATGATGACTCTATCAACCGTGCACTTGGAGCAGTTACTGGTCGGGATAATAGAGCATTCGATGAACTCCAACCATCCCCTAGCAGTTGGCTTGAGGTCATGCCGGCCCAGTTGGTTTGGCTGCCTGTCCGAACTCAACCTCCACTAAGCTCGTGGGAGGCAAATGTCAGCAAGCACTTGGTCATACCTCTGGTCTTGGCTCATTCTCTCACTATAAGTCTCCAAACCATAATTTGGAAGTGGTAGTTGTTCATACCCTAGGTTGAGCTATCCGACCCGAGATGTTCTACCGACAAAGCGACCGACCTCTTCAGGTCAGGACAATCCGACCTCTTATCAAAGAGCTCGGCCAAACTACCAGGAAAGCCCAATAAAGGGCCCAAACAGAGGAACACGACCGGAATCCAAGGGCAGCCCAAGCCTATAGAGATAAAGGTGGTTCCCTTAAAGATAAGATGACCTCGCTCGAAGATAAAGATAAGATAAGATAACTAACTTATCTTATCTAAGGAAGGTCTCTCTATACTGTTATAAATACACTGGAGCACCCAAGTATAACTCATACTCTGATTCTACTCAATACCTGCTTAATACCCTTGCTAACTTAAGCATCGGAGTCCCTTGCAGGTACCCCCCACCCTCCGGGGATGAAAGATCAGCACCACTACCAAGTCCAACAAGTCAGACACGGTGGCTCCAGTCACCATCATCAAGTCGGACACAACAGCTCCGACCAGTACAGAAGATCTCGTCCGAGATCGACATACAGTTTTAGGTAATCCTCGGAACAGTAGTCAAAAGACCTTTCTCCTCACATAAGTTTGGTAGTTTTTCCCATTCACCCCACAAACAAGAGCCTTGTAGGTGATCTACGCATGACTAAAGAATTCTTAGACCATCAGTAGCCCACATCAGTGTGCGGATTGCTCAACCATTTCCAACCTTTTCTCTCAATTTGTTGCCGAATCTTCAAATATTCATCTGGCTTGAGGTCAAACTTGACTTCCAGGATCACCTTCTTCTTGATTATGATCTCAAAAAAAATGCTCCTCATGTAACTTGGAAGAAACCTATTTGAGTCAAACTCATTGGATTGAGGTGCCTTACCCTTTCTCTCCCTTAAAGAGGATTCACTTCCCTTAGGTACCATTAAACACAAATATAAAAAATGAATGGCGCGATAATACCAAACTTAAAGGTTGGTTCCTTCCGAAGCAAAAGGAAGAAAGCAAAGAGGGTGAGGGAGGTCCAATTTTAGCTCAGAAAGGGAGAGGAAGAAGAAGAAGAAGAAGAAAAAGAAGAAGAAGAGGAATTAATGTTTTTGTATTATGGAATAGAAGGTGGGAATATAGGGTATTTATAGGGAAGGAGAAAAAAGGGGAATGAAGGAGAGAGGGGAGATGGATGGTGGGGATTTATAGAAGGGGGTTAAAGGGTTGTATTGGAAAATGGAGGAAATCTTGAGGAGTGATGGGATCAGTGAAAGAGGTATGGGAAAGAGCAGAGATTTGATGGGAGAGGGAGGGGGTATGGAGAACAAAGAAAGGGAAGGAAATCAAGGGGGGTTGATGAGGATTTGAATTCAAAAAGGGTGGGGGTGTTGGTGCAGCGTACTTGGCGCTAAATGACAGGTTGTGGGCGTTTAGTGCCACCCTTCCCGAAGCCATTCCACGCAAATTCGTGCTCTTGGTGCTAAACACCAAACCAGATCATGTATCTTACTAGATTCTCGATGGTCTGTCTCTTTGCCCTCTCTTCTGCTGCCTCTACATTTAGTTCTGTTGCTGCTGCCTTCAATTCTGTAATCTTCCTTTGATACTCCTCAATTTACACTCCAGAGTTCAATTGTTGTATAGTATTAAGAATAATTTTCGTTGGACATGGTCCAAAACCTATCTCCGAACTTGTCCTGAATGTTCCTTTTCAAGGACTTGCGCAAGCGAATTAGTAAGTGAAATCTCCTTTGAGAAACCATCTTGGCTCTCGATATTTGCAATCGCTTCCTACAGATGTACTAGAGTTGGGTTATTGTGATTTTGAAGTTAGCAAGATGTATAGAGCAAGAGATGTAAATAATTATTAACCAATACTTACTCCAACAACACGCGCATCAACATTCATATACGAGCCATCCTTTTTTTATGAGTCATAATAAATATATCTCCTCTATTAATGCGCCTTTGCTATTTTTTCTCCTATAACCACATTAAATATTTACACAATCATACATGTTACAAAAGAATATCACAAAACAAAAAAAAATATTAATGATAATACACACATAATTACCTCTTCATCCTTTAGCCTTTTCGTTGTCTTAGAATCCCTAGTATGTGTATAAAGCAAGGTTGTAAAAACCAAACCAGTCATTAAACCGATCAAGTAACTGGTTTAATGGTTCAATAGTTCAATTGGAGTTGAACCGTGATTAGACCGGTTTAATTAAATATACAATAAAATTAATAAAAATTTAATATATAGTTTTAAATTCAAATAAAATAATTAACATAAACAATAATCAGCATAAATAATTTTAAATATTAAAAATTTCTAATTAACTATCAAATTCTAATAAAATGATCAATATAAATACCTAGAATAATCACTCCCAATCCAAATACATACAACTATACAAGCCAGAGAATCCAAAAGCATCAGAAAATTCAGCAACTCAACCATCAGAAATTGAAATTTAGATACACTCACAATTCAAATTCAGCAAATCACACCCCCAATAACCTTAACTTAGAAAAAAAAACACCAAAGATCAGCAACTCAATCATCAGAGAACAGCAACTCAATAATCACAGTAACTCAGAATCAATAAAATGAACAAACATAAATGGAAGCAAACATAGATTTCAGCCGCGCATACTCATAATCATAAACATTATTCGGTGCCAGAATCATATAAAAACAAAAACTCAAAATAATAAAACTCGGAGATAGGCAAGACAGAGACAGACGAGGTTGGAACAACACTCAACTGCCGACGAAGGAGGAACGGGGAGACAGAGACAGAGACGGGGGAGGAACGACAAGACGGGGATAAAGAACAAGACGAGGGAGAAATGAAACTCATCTGCCGGGGAGGGTAGAACGGCGAGACAGAGACGAGGATAGGATTCAAACTGATAGCTCCTCGATATGCAAGTCCACAACCACGATGACAAAGTAGAGAAGAGTAGAAGACAGCAATGAGCTTCGACATGCAAGTACAGAGGCGACGGCATGGAGGAGAAGAGGATCGACGGCCAAGGATTTTGATCTAACCCTCTGTCCGTCACTGCCGGTGCGACGACACCCTTTGGCTAACGAGAAGAGTTCGGCGATGACGAAGGCGGTGGCTGCTGCTGGTGGTGCTGAGAGAGAGAGGGGTAGGGGGTTAGGGTTTTGTTTTTGTGTGAGTGAGGGGAACCAAGAAGGATGCTGCTTTCAGCTTTTTTATATGCTGAGTTATAAAATCGTCCAGTTTCACCGATTTGCTGGTTTACCACCAGTTTGACCGATTTTTCTGCCAATTTTTTTCCAAGTAGTTTTTCATGTCAACCAGACTGGCTAGAAGACCAGATCCTGGGTAACTCGATTGAACCATCTGGTCCGGTTCAGTTTTCATAACACTGGTATAAAGTTGTTTCGACCGATTTAGAGCATTGTGTCTACACTTTTTCTATAAATAAAAACACAAATACAGTTGATCATGCAATGAATTTTAGAACGTAATGACTCTTTAATAGTGCCTCGATATTTTTTTTAAGGGTTAGAAACTTATTGAACTGGTTTCTTGGCTTTTTAATTTTATCACTTTCAATCAATCATTTTATTCAAGTATTTAAAATGTTTAAAATTGCAACATTAAATGTAGTATCAATTCAATGTTAATTACCTTCGTAGAGTCCTTTAAAAGATATTGAAGGAACCATTTCCATTGCTATGCATTTATTCCTGATGGTTTATGCTTAGCATTTTCTTCTAAACTCTTTCTCTCGTCATAAAACTTGTGAAATAAGTTGTTTCTTGCTTTCTTCCAGATTTTTACTATCCTTTGAATCATTACCCGCTTTTTTTTTGTTGTCATCCTCCTCATACCGAAAGGTCCGCTAAAAATTTGAGACATAATGCAATGCATGTCAACAAAAGGAAAAATAAAGAGATATAGATCTTATTTTACATAACGTAATAAGATATGAAAATTAACATTATACCTTAATTGTGTCATATGCATGTTCCTTGAGAGCATTATCCATTGTCTTCCAACTCTCTTCATTAATGGGAAAACGTTGAAAGTCAGCACCCAAACTCCCTAGAATCCCACTTAATAATCCAACTGCCTGACCGATCAGTTGCAACTCTGTATTAAACTCCAGAATAATCTGTCTACCAGGAAAAAGTACTATAGCCTCTTTGATGCTCAAGTTCATCGTTCTTGTGACGCCATCGTCTAAGAAACAAATAACAAGGTTTTGTTGCATTATCGTTGCCTAAAAATTAAATAGAATACCAAAGTTGTTCAATTATAATTAAATAATCAAGACTATAGGAAAAATTTTTACCACTTACAAGAACACTCCAATAATTCGTATCCTTGCGACCATTGGGCTTGTTACGGCGTACATCTTATTCTTCAGCATATAAGTTATCAACGTGATCATCCCATGACTCAACTTCATCAGCCTCGGGATCATAATCTTTATCCTCCGAAGATATTTGAGCAGGCTCAACAATATGTTCAGTCTCTATGCGTCGTGCGGAAGCTTCACCGGCATCTTTCTAAGTTGATAGAGCTAGCCATGTTTCAATACGCAGTGGACTGAATGATCTATTTTTTTCGGATGTTTGAGCATTGATATACTGAGTTTTGTCAACAATACCGACATTGGGGATACAACTGTACTGCAGTTTCCTAGGCATATTTTCAAACCTTCATACAAACCGATAACACTTATTAGAGAGTATACAAAAATACTAATAAAAAAAAGAATAATTTTAAATTTTCAATCTAATCAAACAAAATGATTAGCTCAAACCAAAATCCACATCTATAATGAAAAGTATGCAATCAAATCATTAAGATTACATGGAAAAATACAATTAATACTTGAATGTAAATACACAGCACCAATTCATATTTCAATGCGGCCTTTTTCAGAAAAGAGTAAACAACATTTTCTAAACTGGGTTATGACTAATGAGTGCAACAGACTCAAACTAAAAATATTTCAGAACAAAACACAAACTATGCTATTAAAAACAGATTTTTTATAGAGTAAAATGTTATTTTTGTCCCAACGTTTGGGGTAAGTTCTAAAGTTGTCTGTAACATTTAAATCGTCCTATTTAAGTCTCTAACGTTTTAAAATTAGCTCAATGTTGTCCTTCCATTAGGGATCTGTTAACAGAATTGATGGTGGGACAAAATTGAGACAATTTTAAAACATTAAGGACGTAAATAGGACAAAAACGTTAGGGACAAAAACGATACATAGAAATAAATTTTAATTTTATCCTTCAATAATATCAATTTTTTACGATACGTAGTTATTCAATTATTTTTTAATCACATCTAAGTAAATTACACATAATAACATTACTTTCATTCTAAATAAATTTATTTTTTTATAATTTTACTTTTAAAAATTTTTACTCTTAAACATTAAAGAATTTCAATACATTAGAGACAAAAGGTACAATTTATACTTTATTGTATATGTATCATTTTTTTTCACAAGTTTATGTAATAGTCATCATTCTACAAACATTTCATGACGAGTAAAAACCTTTAAGAGTAAAATTATAAAAAAAATAAATTTATTTAGAATAAAAGTAATGTGTTTAAGTTTAATTTACTTAGATGTGGTAAAAAATAATTGAATAACTATGTACCGTAAAAAATTGATATTATTGAAGGATAAAATTAAAATATATTTTTATGTATCATTTTTGTCCCCAATATTTTCGTTCTATTTAAGTCCTAACATTTCAAAATTGTCTCAATTTTGTCCCATCGTCAATTCTGTTAACAGATCTCTAACGACAGGACAACATTGAGCCAATTTTAAAACGTTAGAGACCTAAATAGGACGATTCAAATGTTAGGAATAATTTTAGAACTTATCCTAAATATTGAGGATAAAAACGATACTTTACTCTTTTCTGTATGTTACTCCCAATTAATACTATTAACAAGTTCACTAATCACTCGGTAAAACATAATTAAAGTATATCAAACTTGAATAAGGTTTAATAAAGTTATAGTTAAACATTAAGGATATTAACATATCACAGCACAATTTTCTTGAACAGATTTTGAGAAAATTAACTAAAGTCTTCACTAAACTTGTTGAAAAAGCTTGTATTCTAGTTCTTTACTATTCATAATAAGTCTTAAATAAAATAAATTAAATCTAAATTTACATGAGTTTTACAATAAACCAAATCATAAATGAAAAACATAAATCATAACATGCATAACTCTTCCAAAACAATCTAAAAGTTTCAAAAATAAATTTTTAAATAAGGGTTAGTCTAAAAATAGTGGTCAAGTTTTTTATTTAAGATTCCAATATAATCCTGTTATACATATAGAATAACAATAATTTAAAATAACAAGTTATTAATTATTAGATACCACTTGATTTTTCTCAATGTCTTTTTCTTTTCTTTTTTAGCTATATTTTCTTCAAAAAGTGTGCGAGCGACAAAACAACTATGATCGTAATTCTATGGTATGAATCAAACATGGAGTAGAAGAAATGGAATGACCATGATGAATAATAAAAAAAATGTTCCAAAAAAAATCAAACAAAAAAATGAGAGAAAGTACTCATACCTAACAAGAAAAAATGTCTTCTTCTACAACCAAAGAGAAAAGCATAATAAATTAAATTAATTAATTTTAGATATAATATTATATATTTAGTTAGTACTTATTGAGATTAAAGATAATTCATGTTTAAGAAAAAAATTTGCTACACACAAACTAAAAACTACTGCCTTCTTATTTTTGGTTTGATTTTCTTCTCAAATTTTTTATATAATTTATCTTGTTATTTATTTCTTGCTTTATTGAAAGTCATATGATAGAATTTTCGTAAAAATTTTTGTGTCTCTTCTATGTACATACACCTCTTAAAAATACTTAACTAAAAGGAAAGAAAGAGATAAAAGAAAAAACGTCATAAGTTTTCATGGATACAAGTGGTCTCTATTTCTTTATTTTAATATCTATCACGAGTTATTTTATATTATCATTGTGAAAACTTAAGTTGTAAAAAGTTACAATAGATTAGAAAAACGAGAGATTGGAGATATAGAGAAAAGATTTGTTATGAAATATTTTGTTATTGAACAATAATAAAAAATCGCAGTGTTGGTTCTCTATAATCTTTTAATAATATGTTATATTGTAATTTAAGTAATTCTAGTTAAGTTAATTGACTAGTAACTCTACTAATAATAATTTACCAATAATAAGTGAATAGCATATGCAAAGAAAGAAATACATTAAGAGTGAGCACAACAAGAAACAATACCCAAAAAAATAGATCACAAAATCTGACCACAAATGGAATGGAGTAGTGATGTAAAGAAAGAACAGAGCCACCCGAAGTCACTGGAAGGGAAGCATGATCACAGTCTTCGAAAGAACAATGCCACAACAGAGCAGCAGCAACTATGTACCAATGCCATAGTTATCAGAACCGAACTGGTAATCAAACCGGTCAAGCTACTGGGTTATTGGGTCATTGGTTCAACTGGTGGATCACTGGTTGAATCGATTAACCTAGTCCTATGTAAATAAAAAAATAAAAAATAGTAAAAAATTTAAAATTAAAATTTAACATACATATTTTTACTAACATTTTAAGAATATCTAGATATTCTAAAATAATATGAAACAGGAATAATAAGTATTTTATTAATTTTACTCTATCATAAATATTTTATTTTGTTTTTATATTAAAATAATAATTACTTTCAAATTTTAATAATTTATTNNNTATATATAATTTGTAAATTTATTATTTAGAAGTATGACAGCCTGGTGGTTGTGACTTGCTCACCAATTTTACCCACAAATGCAGCCCGTAAACAACTACTAGCTTAGGAGAATCACGAGCACAAACTACGTATAAAACTCGTCACAAAATGTAAAGGTGCAACAGAGCAAATAGAGGGGATTATGGCAGAAGTGTATGTCAAAGGTGGTAGGGCTGCGGCCCCAATAGACGGCTTATGAATGTACCGTGAAGGTGGTTTGACTTAGGTTAGGGTTTTGAGTAAACTAGTGGCTACTAAGAATAATTTATGTGGGTAAAACTAAAAGCAAAAAGTTTGAATGTATTTCAAAAATCATCCTTGTAATTTTGGGTCTGATTTGTACCAGTAAAATAATTCAAAATTTTGACCATTATACTAGTTTAAATTGATCCATAATTATCATCATATTAAATGCAATTTAAATTGTAAACTATTTTGCATATAATGTTAAGCTTCTATTAATAGGAATTGAGTTGTAAGTTTGTTATATTTATAATTTGTTATTTTATCTTTTTAGTAAATTAATTTTAAATGTAAAATTATTTTTTACTTAAAAATAAAATTTAAACTATTTCTTAAACGGTGATAAGATATTATAATTCGGTTGAAATAGATATATTATTATTTCATTTGAATTTCAAATTAAATTTGAATAGTTATAATTTTTTATTGTTCAAAGGTAATATAAATACTTCTACTTTTTTCTACGAACACAGATGGTATCTTATTATGAGTTCTCGAATTTCATTCTCTAAAAACATTATCTACTCTTTCATTTATTTATTTTTTGTTTTATTGTCACATGCATTCAGGTCTCTGTTTTAGTGCTCAATACTATTCATTCCTTCATGTGCATCCATTGATCTTCACTCCAACTTATGCAAAATATCTTTATAAAAAAAATCATTTTTCATCATTTATTTTTTTTTGTTTCCATGACCCATTTGTAATCGCTTTGCATATCTTGTTCAGGATTTCTCGAAATATTGGATTTACAAATTTTTTATATTCTAACTAATGATTAGAAACAAAACTCTTGCGATGATTATGTTTATGTCTATTTTCTTTATAAGTCATTTTAATTTTATTTAGTGTATAAGTAAATCTTTTTAATTGTAATTTTTAAATCAAACATTAATTTTTATAATTTAAAATTTGCGCTATCAAGAAATTTATAATTTTTTATATGTATTTACAATTACTATTTTATCACCACGAACAGTATAATTAAATTTGATAAATAGTATTGATGAGCGGATATTTTATACGCTTTTTGGCATTATTTTTATATAGTTTTTGTTATGTTTTGTTTAAGTTTTATTATGTTTTCATAGGTTTTAGTGCAAAATTTATATTTTTGGATTCTACTTTGAGTTTATGTATTTTATGGTGATTTTAGGTATTTTCTTGCTGAAATTGAGAAACTTGAGCAAAAGTCTGATTTAGAGACAAAGAAAGCACTGCTGATGTTGTTAGAATCTAACCTCCGTGCACTCAAAAGAGCATTTCTGGAGCTACAGAATAACAGTAACTGAAACATATTGCTCAACATTAACTTATTAGAATATATCGAAAATTAAAATACGGGCAAACTCAATTTATTTACCAAAAAAAAAAATTTTATATTTGCAAAAGACAACATTTCTCTATCACAACGTTGATGAAACTAGTGAAAACTAAAGTAATTTATATTCTGTTGATTTTTTGAAAAAGACTACATCCAAATATGAGAGTGAGAAATTAAGTAAATTTGGCGGCAGTTGGAATGATGTTCTTTGTAAGGGGCTACTATAAGGAGTTGGGATACATTGAAGCTGGAAACTGTTGGTGGAAAGTTCCTGGAGTGCCCCTCTCTTCTGGTTTGAGAAGCGTAGTTACAGATGCAGATTTGGTTGCAATGTGTAAGGATTGTAACTAGAGGTGGCAAACGGGTCTAAACCCGCCAAGCCGGACCACGTAACCCGCCACAAAAGACGGGCTAGGCTGAAAAATTGGGACCGCCAAATAGTAAAAGCCCGCCTAACCCGCACCGCTTAAACGGCGGGCTTTGGCGGGGCGGGGCGACCTTCCCCGCCGGGCTTAGTATTTTTTTAGTAAGGAGTATTTTTACAATTTTTTTGCCAAAATCCAACTTCCTCCAACCCAAGTTACAAGAGAATGAAGATGAAAATTGAGTGTTTTGGATTATATTTATTTTGTTTTAGAGATAATATTTATAATTATGTTTTGGATTATGTTTATTTTGTTTTGGGAACAATATTTATAATTATGTTTTTGATGAAAACTTGGTTTATAATTATATTTATTAGATATTTATAATTACAAAGACTTTAATGTTTGTGAATATAAAAATTATAATTTGTTTATACTTTTAGAAATTATAATAGTTAAAAGTAAAAAATATGAGAAATTTTTTTTATGCCTTCATATATATTATTTAATAGTTAAAAGTAAAAAAAAAAAGAGGATATTTGGCGAGTTTAGGTGGGGCGGGGCGGGACGGACTTCTCTGCTTGCCACCCCTAATAGCAACCCATGACTAGTCACTGCATCAACCGCCACTATTTTTCATCCAGCAATAGATTTCTACAATTGTCGCAAAACTGCCACCACTATCTGTTAAAATCGTTGTAGTAAAAACACGGTAATTTCTGTATTTTTGGAAAGGAAGTAAAGAAGAATGAGAATGACGTGTGATTTTAAAATTTTAAAATAAAAATTTTGTAAAAAGTTAGCTACTATATTAACAAATTGATTACATATAAAATTGGTCCTTGTATTTTTTCTAATTTAAAATATAAAGTCTTGCCAAATTTAAATAAATAAAATTAGAAATTCAACCCTTTTGTCTAAAAAAATATCCATGTTCTTTGTCCATGCGACGGATTTTTTATTTTAATAAATAAAATAAATATAATAATTACTAAATTAAATAATTTTAAAAGTTATTATCGAAATTCATCAGCTTCTTTTATCTCGTTTACACTGTAAATAAGATGATTTTACACGTATCTCAATTACAATGTAAATGAGATAAAACACGTGGACGTGACACATATATATATCTCATTTACACTATAAACGAGATAAGGCTAGGCGATGGCTATATATGTAACTCGTTGATAGCGTTTGACCGAGTACCAATTTGAAATTTTCAACCACTTTTTTTCTCTTTTATCCTTTTCTGACCACATAATCGATAAATACGACGATGGCGTACGTAGATGGTAATGATAGAGACATCAACAGGATGAACGAGACTTGACATTATGCCGAAGAGGCGACTTTGTGGTTAGTTCTGTTATGTTGAATTTTATACAATCCTATAGAGATGTATGTGTGTATGTAGCCATAGTTATGGTAGTCGCCAAAAATTAGAATAGTTGTATAGTTAGGAATAGGTCACTGGTAGCAATTTAGAACTCTATTTTATTTCACTTGTACTAGGTTGTTACTACATAATTATTAGTTTGAAATTCTATTTTATTTCTTTTAGTTTCGTCAAATTTATAATTAGATTTTTATGTTTTTTTAATTTAGTTATTATACTACTTTTAATTTTATAATGATATTTTTTTATATCAAATATATTAAAATTAACAGAATAATATTTTTTTTTAAAAATATGTAACTAAATATGTAATTATGTTCTTAATTATAAATATTTTTAATTTATAAAAAAATATTTATTTAATTTTAATATTTTTTATACTAAAAAGATTTAATTACAAAACTAAAAACATGGTAAGAATTTAATAAAAAAATATGGAAACTTATTTAAAAATTTAGTAATATTATAAGGACCATTAAACTTCAAAGAACCACTATCTGAGTTTTAAAATTATTTATTGATAATTGTGAACATATATCTTTTTTTCAAAGGCCTCACCTTCTACTACTCCAGGGAGTGAGTCATACCCTTCCTCCACCCGACGCCATCGTCCCGTATCTGAGAGAGGCTGGATTCGATGACACGGTGCCTCTCAGGGATTTAACATTCAATAATTCCCTGGTTACGGCATTCGTGGAGCAATGGCGTCCGAAGACCCACACGTTTCATCTCCCGTGGTGTGAGAGGTTGGTCATCCTGTACATAGGTCGAGTATACAGAACCACCACCAACAATATCTCCAACATCGGCAGAAAACTCCATCACTTGCTCCGTCATGATTCTCCCATGGATGTCAAACATGAGTTGCATATGCTCGTCCCCTAGAAGGCGAAATAGTCAAAACTGGAAAACTCCATTGCCCAACGATGCCAGCAACCTATACCCCACCCTTCCGACCTCCCTCTCTGTGCCACTAATTGCTCAATATCAAACTCTTTAACTCGGACAACGAACTCACATGCTGAGTGCGCAACAGAATCGGTTTCTCACACTCAAATATCACCCCATTATTGCCATTTCTCATATGACATTTGGGGTAAACACACACTATGTATACACTATTACTGGTCATTGTTGCCTTCTTTTTGTGAAAAAAAAAAACGGGACAGAAGAAGATATGAAATATATGTAGAGAATGCTAAAAGTTACACATCCTTTTATAACTGCTGAAAAATTGCCTCATTGAAATGTAAACGAGATACATTTGCACGTATCTCGTTTATAGTGTAAACGAGATTATTTTACACGTATCACGTCTACGTGTCTTATCTCGTTTACACTATAAACCAGATACGTATAAAATCATCTTGTTTACAGTATAAACAAAATATGAGAGACTAATAAATTTCAGTAATAACTTTTAAAATTATTCAATTCAATAATTATTATATTTATTTAATTTATTTAAATAAAAAATTCCCATGCGACTCCCTACCAAAAAATATATACACCGAACCCGTTTAAAATTTACGTTATTTTATTTTTCCATTAATCAACTCAAATCTGCTAATCCTTTCTTTTTTTTTCTTAATTTAATTTTAATAACCTACAAAAAGCAACTACTTTTATACTGAAGCACGCAGTGTAATTTAATTGCTAAAACAAGCAACGTGATTCACCTATGACCTACCAAATCTTGCAATAATACGGACACGACTCGTGCAATAAAATTAAGGATAAATAGTGAAATTATTCTCCAAAAAAATGAGACGTTATTTAAATTTATTCCTAAAAGGTTTTATCAATTAATTTGTCTTTTAAATATTACAAATTAATCATATTTATCCTTTAATTACTTCATTAATAATTTCATGTAGAATGTTAACTAATAACATATATAACACTTAATATGTCCAATTGAACGCTAACTAAATATGTTTATGAAAACGGGACTGCTACACATCCATATAATCATGTAACCAAATTGGCCCAAACTCAAATAGAATCATGCGCATTAAATGGCAAGTGAAAACACGCGCTAAAGACGAACGAAACCCCTCCTTTTTCATTCGCGCTTCATTATGAAAAAACGCTACATCTTCAACACGAAACGACTCATTCTCTTCGAATCTCTCTCAACATCACTCAAACTTCAATCAAGTTCTCTGCGAAAACCACTATTGAAAAGAAATTGGGAAAAATTTTCGCAAGCAACAACCAAAAACGAAGGAAAACTGCAATAGAGACTACCAAAGGTATGAGAAAACTACTGTTCATTTGAAATCTTGTAATGTCGTGTTTCTCCTAGTTGCATTTTAGGTTTACTGGATTGATTTGCTTCGTTTAGTAGATCGAACTATTGTAAATGCATTTTTATAGTATAAGTAGGCCTTGGAATGAAATTTGTCGTTATTTTCATTCAATTTAGTGGATATTGTAACTAGGGCTTTGAGATTTGTTCGGTTCGGTGACTTTTGTAATTTTGATACACTATGTGAATGTTGTTCGGTTCGGTGGGTTCCTTTTGTGATAGCATGCAGCAAATAATTTTCTAGCTGTTTCATTATTTATAATGTTTGATTTTGTGCATGAATGAGTTTCGTTAAGGCCGTCCTATATAATGCTAGTAAGAATCTTTAGTTTGGATCCCTTTGAGAAGCAAATAATGTATTGTCCAAATGTATCGCTCTTGAATAACTTTGTCTTTCTCCTTTTCTACAATTTTTTTAAGCATGAGTTACACTTGTCAGCAATTTAAACAGAAAAATTGACAATATCTTGAGACTTGATGTAAATGAGTTTTGTATAGGACAATTGATATTAGAGACAACTCTTTTATTTTCATAAGTTATACTACTGTAAAATTGTCTCATTATATTGGATAGATTTCAGCACGAATGGTAGTTAACCTTGATACTTAAAGGAAGATATCAAGTTTCAGTAAGAGTTTTTAAAGAAGCCAATTTGCAAATGTCATTTTGAAAGAACATCTAATTCATGAAATTTGAAAAATTTTTCTTTTGGAAGATGTTGATTTGATTAAGATATACATGCTTGTTCTTATCGGTGTGAATAGTTTAACTAGAGCTTTGAAATTGGTTGTTACTATCTTTAGTACTTCTTTTGCATGGAGGAACACTATTTTTGTTGATTAAAAGTTGATCACCATTTATTAACCACATGAACGTTGTTCGGTTTGGTGGCCTTTGTGATTTTGGTTCACCAAGTGAATGTTGTTCGATTCGGTGGCCTGGGACATTTTAATTGACTTGATTAAGATATACATGCTTGTGCTTGTTGATGTATTGAGTGAAGTATTGACCAAAATTTTTCATTACAGCAAAATAGAACAAGACAATGGCAACAATGAAGGAGAAGCCGCACTATAACGTAAGCAGATTAAATATATTTATCCGCTTTCATTCGAATAATATCTATTTTGTATTATAAATATATCCTCACATTCTATTTCAAAACTTGTAAAAAACTCATTATTGCAGATGGCAAACAAAGTCAATAGCAGCAGTGTACATTGATATGAGTCAAGAAAAGAAAGATATAGTGGAAGAAATGGGATTTGGTACCCTGACAAATGTCCCAGAAATGAATGTCTCTAATACCCTGTTGAAAGAATTTCTTGATCGCTTTGATGAAGAGAAAGGATGCTTGAAAACTCTCCAGGGAAAAATATACATAACTCTTCGGAAAGTAGCAGCTACCCTGGGCATAACCAACGATACACTTTCTACTTACTGCTTATTTTTGGTTCATTGGTGTCCAAAAAATTAAACTGAGTGTTTTTGACTGATTTTTACTATTAAAATATTGTAGGGAATCGTTTTCCTGATAAGGTTGATTACAAAAACCTTAATCCAGTAGACAAGGAATGTACTGGATATGAGCATAGAAGGAGAGGAAAATCGGAAAAAATTTAAGAGGACTTTTGTTGTCTTTATACAAAAGTGCTTCTTGCTCCCCCACAATGGTAAGTGTGGCCTCCCCAATCTATAAGCCGCCGATCTTTCATGTGAACAACATTCAGGAATGGGATTGGGCAAAGCATGTGCTCAACTTCTTGATGAAAGGAGTTAAAAACGAGAGAAAGGAGAAGAAACAGTCTATTGATGGTTATGTTTTTGTGTTGATGTTGATATACTTTCACAAAACCAAGTTTCTCCACCCGTTCGCACCTGATGCTCCCCCAGCACCGTGGGTGGCCCATTGGACAAAGCAAATGATGCTTGAACGGATTTCTAGTGAAGCAACAGAATCATTGGAAAATACTCTACTAAAATTTCCCCTAAAATTTGGTTTCAAATGTTTTTAAAGTACTCTACTAACTAAATAAACTTCTGTTTTAGGTTATAATTAATTTATTTGTCCTACTTGCAATTGTTAGTTTGTTCATTTGAATATTTTTGCATTAAAAATATTTTTCTTGATGATTAAATAGTTGTCATGTACTATTCACCATATGAATATTTTTCGGTTCGGTGGGATTGCTTAATTTGGTTCACCGGATTGTTAATGTGTTTTCTTGATGATTAAATAATTAAGTCCTTGTTTCTGTTTTAGGGACTTCTGTACAGAAAGGAAAAAAAAAAGAAAAAACAAAAACAAGTAACTTGGAAAAGAAAGAAAAAGGAAAGAAAATAAAAAAAATTGTTGAGTTGCATTCTTCTTCGAAAGAGGAAAGATTTTCCGAATCTGAATCCAAAAGCTAGTAAGTTTAATTTTCATATTGATTTCATTTAACTTGTATTTGCTTAAATTTATTCTTATGCGCTTGTTCTTATATATTGCAAAGAAGAAGAAATAAAAAAACGGGAACAAAGAAAAGAAAACAACCACCGAAGGTGGTTAAAAAACCAACCAAAAAAACAAAGCATGTGCCAATAGATTCAGAGAGCACAAGCGAATCTGAAAGCCAATAAGTATTGCATAATTTCTGTGAGACATTTTGTTGATTGCATATGTATCACGTTTTGTTCAGCAAATGAATTAATTTCGGTTCGGTGAGCTTCTAATTTTTATTTTAGCACTTTAATTTAGTTCAGTTCGGTGGTGTCTGTCAGTTTGGTTGACTTCATTGTTAGTGTCTTGTCTTCGGTATAAATTCGATGTGTTTGTCTGTCTTTTAGAGAAATTGAAATCGAGAAAACACTCGTAATAAAAAGAAAACAACCGCAAAGAGTGGCAAAAACACAAGCCCAATCTGACAAGGAGTAAGTTTCTCTAATCATATTTTCTTTTATTGATACTTACATTTTAGGTTCCTTGATACTTATTTTATGAACTTTCAAAACTGAACAAGCAAAAGATAATACTGCGGAAAGAAGAAAACGAGCATTGGAGATGATAAGAGAAAAGAGATCAAAGAAAAGAAATGATGGAGCTCAGTCAGCAAACATTGCTCCGTATCAGTTTGACTCTCCAAAGGCACAAAATGAATTCTCTCAGATGTAAGATTCAGTTTATTATTCCCGAGTTCTTTTTCTTTCTTTGCTTACTTTTGCTACAACCTTTTCTAATTCCTCTAGATTCAATTACTAATATTTATTTATCTTGCTTAGAGTGCCGACTGTAAATTTGGATAGCGAGCAACTCTTACAGACTCAAGGAAGCTATACACCTTCTGTAAATGCTGCGAGCAATACCAGGTAAATTGGTTCACTGCATATTGTACTTTCGGTTCAATGGTTGCCCAAAAATTAATTTAATGTTTTTCTAGACCTCTGCTTTTAATCTTGGTTTCTAATTTTAATTTGTTACCTTTTTTTTTTAGGAAAAATACCCCGAAAAGCTTGGTAAAATACTTTAGAAAAAAGAAAATCTACCAAGAAAGTTTTAAAACTCCACCAGTGTAAGTTAAATATATTTATGTTACCCTTTTAGACTTAGGTAATAACTTTTTTTTAATTAATTACAAGAAAAATGTGTTCAAATGTCACTAGAGCTACACCTGATTCTGAGCTACAAATCGTTGAGTTTCGACAAGAAACTCGTTCTTGACCTTTGGAAGTGTGAGTTTTTCAATGTGAAAATTTCTATTTTTCAAAACAAATTCTAATTATTCAACATTAACTTTATCCTTGTTTACATTCCTTAGACCTCCTCTTGCATTGTCTCTTCCAAATTCTATTCAGGAAGAGTTGATCAGAGATGACTTCATCTATGTCCCTCCACAAAATGAAACACAACAAACTTCTAATAATGAGTAAGTTAATAAATATTTATTCACCACATGAATCTTGCTCAATATTTACTGTTTATACATGGTTAAATTATGGTTCAGCTGAGACCAGAAATGAATTCAATGTATTCTTGTCTTTGGACTCTCTTCTATTTATTACAGCTGCCCTCAAGAATCCGAAAAGCAGGGTAGTATGGTGTCTCTTACGAGTTCTGTAATTGAAGACTTAATCAAAGATGACTATTTCTATGACTTTTCTGATGAAGTGTACGTTACATATAAGAATTCTTTTTATTGATTTTAATGGTATAGGATAATAATTCTAGGTTGTTATTGAACTGTTTTCTGTTTAATGCAATAGCCCTACCAAAGAACAACAGCAACAATCCCAAGAACCTCCAGTGGCATGGCAATCAGAACAAGAAGCACCTATTAATGTGTAAGCATAAAATTCTTTAATATCACTTTTGTTTAATATCATTTCATTTCACTATAAGTTTGGATTTAGGTTCACTATTAGTTTGGATTTCTGTTCACTATAATGATTAATATCATTTTTGTTAAATATCATTGTTAAATATGATAATAGTTTAGGATAATTATAGAAATATTTACTGTTTAATGCAGCAGACCTCTGGAACAGCAACAACTACCTTGCGAAGAACCAACAGCGCAGCAATCCGAACAAGAAGCACCTGTTGATGTGTAAGTTTTACTACTTATATAAATACCGATAATGTTTACTACTTATACATGGTTTAATTATGGTTCATTTGAAACCAGAAATGAATTCAATGTGTTCTTGTCTTTGGACTCTCTTATGTTTCTTATAGCTGCCCTCTAGAACCCGAAAAGCAGGGTGTTACGGTGTCTATTACGAGTTCTGTTATTGAATAGTTTTTCAAAGATGACTATGTCTATGAAGTTTCTGATGAAGAACAACAGCAACAATCCCAAGAACCTCCGGTGGCACGACAATCAGAACAAGAAACTCTAATCTTGTCATCATTTGATAGGTATGTTACTTGCTTTTCTTTAATATCATTTTTGTTTAATATCATTTCGGTTCACTATAAGTTTGGTTTTAGGTTCACTGTTAGTTTCGATTTCGGTTCACTATAATGATTAATATCATTTTTATTTAATATCATTGTTAAATATCTATCATCTTGCAGTGTTGCTCAACCTAGGCAAAGGGAAAATGAAAGGCCTTCCTTTAGCCTTGGGATAAGTCCACCAACATCTTAACCAACTTAGCCCTCTCAAGAGAGTGTTTCACATCTTGAAATCCTGGCATAGGCAGTGGTAGATGCTGGAGTGGCAGCAGCATTAAAGTTTGCTAAAGCAACAACTTCAGAGCCAACCTTACCAACTGCTGAAGTTTTCAAAAACCCAGAGAAAAAGATAAAAATCTCGAAGGAGTTGATCGAAAAATGTTATCATTAGATGACAGATGTGAAAAAGACAAAAGATAGTAGCAACGAATATGAAGCAATATTCGTCTTGAAACATGAGGGGCTAAGAGAATATTTCATGTCTCTAGTGCTGAAAGAACAAGTGCATGCCTCGGTAAATTCTTTTCCAATTGCGTTAACAATAATAATTTTTCTAAACACTCTTATACAGTATATCTCATAACTTTTCTTCATGTAGGTTGTCAGTATACATAGCATGATTCTCAACCAAATCAAAGTTCGGTGGTATCAGGAACAAATATACATTGTGCCGCTGGATATTATGGTAAGCTAAATTTCTTATTCACTGGTGATTCCTGTTCGGTTTAGTCAGAATGTTAATATTGGTTCACCTAATTCTTATGTGTTCTGTTGAGTTCTTTTGCATGAAGAAAACTTTTCTCTTGATGATTGAATGTTTTTCACGTTTTATTCAGCATATGAATTGTGTTGGGTTCGGTGGAAATGTGATTTAACTGATGTTCATTTTGCAGAATTTTATGTTAGGAAGACATGGCGTGAAGTACACTGATAAGAGGACAAACAAGGCCTACAGGTTTGATATTGAGTAGTATGCCCACCACCGCCAGTTTCTTGACAAAAGAAAACTTGCATCGCATCCATTTGTAAGTTGTAATTTCTAAAAATTCTTTGATAATTCTCTTATTTGCTATGGTTTCGACTGAAATATTCTATAATTTTCTGAAACTTCATCTATTTGTCCCAATTTGCAATGGAGGGCATTGGTGGTTGTGGATTGCTGATGTCAACAAAAAGAAATTCTATGTCCTTGACCCTATCAATAAGCCAAAAGAAGATATACCCGAATCAAGAGTTCAACTGAACAAATTTGTGGTAGGTTATTTTGTTGTAAATTATTCAAATTATTCTGTATATGAGAGGAGTTCAGTTCACTGTTGTTGGTTCTCTTTATTTACTTTTTTTGTCTCTTTCAGGGTTTAATAATTTCGCAGATGAGGGTGTACGCTAGGGTAAAACCCTTAATGGAGGATGGACTGGGAAGCAGAGTATATCCAATTGAATTGTTAACATACAGAGTAAGACTCTTTCTCTTCTATAGTACTATTTTTTAATGTATTTTATTTTGTATACTATTGATCGTATTATACTTAATTCTTGCTTAGCTATAATTGTGGAATATACATGATGAAATGGCTTGAAACAATTGATCCACGAAAAATCAAAAGAGGAAAGAGATATAAATATAAAGCTTAGACACAAGTAAGTACTTTCTAAATTAATAAACTTCTTTCTTTTCTTATTTCATTCAATTCAGTTAATAGTGTAACTAGGGCTTTGAAGTTAGTTGTTACTCTGTTTAGTAGTTCTTTTCCATGCAGAAATACTATTCTTGTTGATTGAAATTTGATCACCATTTATTCACCACATAAACAATATTCGATTTGGTGGATTTTATAATTTTGATTCACCAAATGACTATTTTTCAGTTCGGTGGCCTCCTTTTAATTTGTTCAAGGTTTAGGGTTACTATAATTGCATTTTTACAGTATAACTAGGGCTTTGAATGAAATTTGTTGTTATTTAACGTGATTTTGATTTACTTGATATTTAATGTGTTCAGGGTTTGGGGTTATTGTGATTGCATTTTTAAAGTATAATTAGGGCTTTGAATGATATTGTTCTTATTTCATTTGGGTTCATTTCTTATGTAACTAATTCATTTCAATTGAAATGTAGGATGAGATTGATGACTTCAGATACCAATACGGTCTAAATCTTCTGTTGCATGAAATGAACAAAATCAGAGACCAAATGATTTGGAAATCTAAAGCAATAAGACTCTCTAAACCATCTGCTGTCCTCTCCAGCCCTTATTGTAAATTCACATATGGGGATTTAGATAGCAAATAGCATATACTGGTTGTAATTAATAATATTTTGTTTAACTTGTTAAAAAAGCAAACAATGCTTCTTTCAAATGTATATATGTCAATGCTAATGTATATATCTATTCTTAATATCAATGTATGTATCAAATGTTAATATTTATATTTGCTTCAAGATGGATTACTCATCTGAGATGTTAATTTATATATCTATTGGAACTGTTTGGCTACTGTTTTATTCCAGGTTCTCAGTGATTGCAATCAGTGTGTTTACCAATACATTACGAACGCCAAAAGAACACAATGAATCGAAATTAATACACTGGGAGAACTGAAAGTTGCAAACACACTGTACAGAAATTTGAAGAGCTAAACCCTGAACCCTGAACCTTGAACCATAAACCCTAAACACTGAACCCTAAACCCATAAACCCTGAACCCTAAGTCCTAAACACTAAACCCTAAACCCTAAACCATAAACTCTGAACCTGAACCTTGAACCATGAACACTGAACCCTGAACCCTAAACCCGTAAACCCTAAACACTTAAAACCCTAAACCCAAAACCCTAAACCCTGAACCCCTAAACCCTAGGCCCAAACCCCTAAACCCTAGGCCCTAAACACTAAATCATAAACCCTAAACCCTAAGTCCTAAACCCTAAACCCTAAACTCTAAACCCCAAACCCTGAACCCTGAACCCTAAACCCTAAACATTAAACCCTAAATCCTAAACCCTGACCCTAAACCCTAAACCCTGAACACTGAACCCTGAACCCCTAAAATCCTAAACTCAAAACCCTAAACCCTGAAAATTCATCTAAGAAAGAGTTTTAAAACTCCACCAATATAAGTTAAAAATGTTTATGTTACTCTTTTATATTTTTTAATAATTTTTGTTTAATTAATCACACGGAAAATGTAACTAGCACTACACCTGATTCTCGTTTCTCAAAACAAATTCTAATTATTCAACCTAGAAATTTATACACTAGACGAATAAAAAAATTGTATATATCAATATAGAATTTCACAAAAAAAGTGACTATTTATTAAAGACTAACAACAGTCAGAAATTAACCCTGCTATAGCCATGGTGAACCGAAAAGTGCTCATGGGTGAACAAAAATTTACATCAATAAAAACTAAAACTTGTACAATCCTCTCTTGGATAATTCATATTTGGTGCATTGTAAAGAGTGGAGCTTGACTGAATTGATGATCCGGAGTCTAAAAGGTTCAACTACAAAAGACATAATTAATTGTATATTAGCAAAATGAACAATTGAATTTTTAACTAATCAAAAGCAAGTCAATTTTACCTCGCTTGGAGCTATCTTTTTCTTTTTCTTCATGGCATTTGAGATCTTTTTTTCCAGGTTTGATCCAAGTCTGTTCTTGGACCGACCTCTTGTTTTGACACGTGGTGGGCTTTGAAGGTCATGCACATTGCTTAATGTCACTTCTTCGTGGGTTAACAAACTTTTTCCTTTGCTTCTCTCTTGATATTCTTCCATATCCGCCATGACCTTGTCAAATGTTCGGTGCAGAATTCTGGTCAACTCTTCAGACTCAGATGCAAATTCACATATATTGTGTGACCGAAACACCAATTCGTCAAATCTCTTACTTCTCGGCTCCAGTAAAGGTTCATCTTGGCTACTCTTGATGTGTGTATGCCTCCTCTTTATGTTCTTTCTCCAGTGTTCCGATATGTATTTCGGTGCCACGTTATCCACTCGCTCAAAGCTTAGGACACCTACGGAATGGCGGCACAATATGCCCATAGACTCAAAAAGCAAGCAATGGCACTTTACATCTCATGATACTGCGTCGTAGGTGACGACAAACTTGTTGAATGTGGAGTTGGAAACCTGCTATATGACTTCATATGTTGTGAAACCTAGGGTGGAATGTATTGATCTTGTGATACAGTTCGCTTTACCTCTGAATTGAGGTTGAACTTCCCTGAACTTCTCATGGGTATATACATGCTGAAACTGTGCCTCTATTGCTGATTTTGTTGCACACAGTATCACGGTGTAAAAATCTGCAGCATCAAATTCTCTCTCTGTTTGCTCTCTGCTTGCTAGGCAATTGTCATATTGCTTCATGAAGTGTCTCAAGGAGCTATTCCGTGTGATGAACTTGTTGAAAAATGAATGCATGCTTGATGAGCGGATAATTTATACGCTTTTTGGCATTGTTTTCAGTATGTTTTTAGTAGATTTTAGTTAGTTTTTATTATATTTTTATTAGTTTTTATTTAAAATTCACTTTTCTGGACTTTACTATGAGTTTGTGTGTTTTTCTGTGATTTCAGGTATTTTCTGGCTGAAATTGAGGGACCTGAGCAAAAATCTGATTCAGAGACTGAAAAAGGACTGCAGATGCTGTTGGATTCTGATCTCTTTGCACTCTAAGTGGATTTTCTGGAGCTAAAGAAGCCCAATTGGAGCGCTCTCATTTGCGTTAGAAAGTAGACATTCAGGGCTTTCCAGCAATATATAATAGTCTATACTTTGCCCAAGGATTGATGGCCCAAACCGGCATTTCAAATCAGCTTCAGAATTCCCGGCGTTTAACGCCGGAACTGGCACAAAAATTGGAGTTAAACGCCCAAACTGGCACAAAAGCTGGCGTTTAACTCCAGAAAAAGTCTCTACACATGAAAGCTTCAATGCTCAGTCCAAGCACACACCAAGTGGATCCTGGAAGTGGATTTTTACGTCATTTACTCATTCTTTTAACCCTAGGTCACTAGTTCACTATAAATAGGACTTTTTGCTATTATATCTTCACCTCATGACACATTACATGTTTCATATTGTATCTTCTACGGCATGAGTCTCTAAATCCCATGGTTGGAGTGAGGAGCTCTGCTGTGTCTTGATGGATTAATGCAATTTCTACTGTTTCTCATTCAATCACGCTTGCTTCTATTCTAAGATACCACTTGTTCTTCAACCTGATGAATGTGATGATCCGTGACACTCATCATCATTCTCACCTATGAACGTGTGCCTGACAACCACCTCCGTTCTACCTTCGATTGAGTGTGTATCTCTTGGATTCCTTAAGCAGAATCTTCGTGGTATAAGCTAGAACCTATTGGCGGCCATTCTTGAGAATCCGGAAGGTCTAAACCTTGTCTGTGGTATTCTTAGTAGGATTTAGGGATTGAATGACTGTGATGAACTTCAAACTCGTGATTGTGGGGCGTTAGTGACAGACGCAAAAGGATCAATGGATCCTATTCCGACATGATCGAGAACCGACAGATGATTAGCTGTGCTGTGACAGAGCGCGTTGAACATTTTCACTGAGAGGACGGGAGGTAGCCATTGACAATGGTGAATCCCAACATACAGCTTGCCATGGAAGGAGCCTTGCGTGCATGAAGAAGAAGACAGTATGAAAGCAGAGATTCAGAAGATGGAGCATCTCCAAAACCTCAACCTGTTCTCCATTACTGCAAAACAAGTATTTATTTCATGTTCTTTTACTTTTTACAACCAAATCTGAGAATTATTGATATCCTGACTAAGAGTTACAAGATAACCATAGCTTGCTTCAAGCCGACAATCTCCGTGGGATCGACCCTTACTCACGTAAGGTATTACTTGGACGACCCAGTGCACTTGCTGGTTAGTTGTGCGGAATCGCAAAAGTGTGATTGTGATTTCGTGCACCAAGTTTTTGGCGCCGTTGCCGGGGATTGTTCGAGTTTGGACAACTGACGGTTTATCTTGTTGCTTAGATTAGGAATATTTTATTTTCGTTGGTTTAGAGTCTTTTATTTGAGTCTAGTTTCATATTTTAAATTTGGTGTCAATTGCATGCTTTTATTTTCTTATAATTTTTTGAATTTGCATGTTTCTAGTCCTTTCTTGATCTTTAAAATTTTCTAAGTTTGGTGTATTCTTTGTGTTTTCCTTTAATTTTTTGAAAATTTGTGTTGGATTTTCTTAAAATTTTAAGTTTGGTGTCTTTTGTGCTTCTATTTACTTAAAAATTTAAAAAAAAAACTTGTTCTTGGTGTTCATCTTGAACTTCAAAGTGTTCTTGGTGACATTCAAAGTTTTCTTATTTGTTCTCTTTGTTTTGATCTAAAATTTCTAAGTTTAGTGTCACTTGGTTGTTTTTCTCTTTCCTCATTAAAATTCAAAAATAAAAAAAAAATATCATTTCCTTGTTTTACTCATAATTTTCGAAATTTTGCATTAATTTTCAAAATCATATCTTTTTTTTTTAGTCAAGTCAAAATTCTAATTTCAAAAATTGATTTTTTTCAAATCTTTTTCAAAAATCAAATCTTTTTAATTTCTTCGATCATATCCTTTCAATCATTTTTTTATTGCAATCATATCTTTTTCAAAATAATTTTCAATCATATCTTTTTAATTGCTAATTCCAAAATCTTTTTAATTAATTAGTTTTCAATTTGCGTTGATTTTATTTTCGTTTAGTTTTTGAAATTTTATTTTATTTTCCATTTATTCTATTTTATTATTTTCAGTCACATTTAATTAAAAAAATAAAAAAATAAAAATAAAATAATATCCGCATCATCTCCCTTTCTCCATCATGGACCTAAGTGGAATTGAGCAGTCCAGAAGGACTCTGGGGTCATATGCTAACTCCATTACAGCTGTATATGGGAGTAGCATCTGTATACCTCCCATTAAAGCAAGCAGCTTTGAGCTAAATCCTCAACTCATTATCATGGTGCAGCAAAATTGCCAGTATTCCGGTCTTCCACAGGAAAAACCTACTGAGTTTCTGGCACAGTTCTTACAAATTGCTGACACAGTACATGATAAAGAAGTGGATCAGGATGTCTACAGATTGTTACTGTTTTCATTTGTTGTAAAAGATCAAGCTAAGAGGTGGTTGAATAACCAACCCACAACAAGCATAAAAACATGGAGACAGTTATCAGACAAATTCCTGAATCAATTTTACCTTCCAAAAAGGATGACACAGCTAAGGCTGGACATCCAAGGCTTTAAATAAGAGGATAATGAATCCCTTTATAATGCCTGGGAGAGGTACAGAGGTATGCTAAGAAAATGCCCCTCTGAAATATTTTCAGAGTGGGAACAGTTAGACATCTTCTACTATGGGCTTACAGAAAAAGCTCAGATGTCTCTAGACCACTCAGCTGGTGGATCTATACATATGAGGAAGACGATTGAAGAGGCTCAAGAGCTCATAAATACTGTTGCTAGAAATCAATATTTGTACTCTAGCAGTGAGCCTTCTACAAAAGAAGAAGCCATGGCAGTAACTACTGATTCTAATCCTCAAGAACAGATTGTTGAGCTTAATCAGCAATTACTCCTGATGACAAAACAGTTAGCAGAATTTAAAGAGATGCTCCAAGAAACCAAAATTGCTAACAAGAATATAGAATCACAGTTGAATCAGACAAAACAGCAGCTATCTAAATAGATAATAGAAGAATGTCAAGCAGTTCAACTAAGGAGTGGGAAGACACTGAATAATTCAGCTCAAAGTGGCAAAAAGCCAAGAAAGGAACAACTGACAGAGCATAACCAAACCACTACCCAAAATCCCTCTGAGGATAGTAAGAGCCCAGAGAGGAATGATTCTGGCGTTCAAACGCCAGAAAAGGGTAAGAAAGTGGCGTTAAACGCCCAATGGGTAGCCAAGTCTAGCGTTCAAACGCCACAAAGGAGTCAGACACTTGCAAGTGCTGATAACAATCCCTCTAACAAGGCTTCTTCAACCACTTCTGTAAGGAATAAACCTGCAGAATCTAAGGTTGAAGAATATCAAGCCAAGATGCCTTATCCTCAGAAACTCCGC
>NC_029777.3:19417002-19419066 GCF_000817695.3 Arachis duranensis
CTCCGCCAAGCGGAACAAGACAAACAATTTGCCCGCTTTGCAGACTATCTCAGGACTCTTGAAATAAAGATTCCGTTTGCAAAGGCACTTGAGCAAATACCCTCTTATGCTAAGTTCATGAAAGAGATCTTAAGTTATAAGAAGGATTGGAGAGAAACTGAAAAAGTTTTTCTCACTGAAGAATGCAGTGCAGTCATTCTAAAGAGCTTACCAGAGAAGCTTAAAGATCCTGGAAGCTTTATGATACCATGCACATTAGAGGGTACTTGTACCAAGAAAGCTCTATATGATCTTGGGGCAAGTATGAACCTAATACCTGCATCCACTATCAGAAAGCTTGGCTTGGTTGAAGAAGTCAAACCAACCCGAATATGCCTCCAACTTGCTGATGGCTCCATTAAATATCCATCAGGCGTAATTGAGGACATGATTGTCAAGGTTGGGCCATTTGCCTTTCCCACTGACTTTGTAGTGCTAGAAATGGAGGAGCACAAGAGTGCAACTCTCATTCTAGGAAGACCTTTCCTAGCAACTGGACGAACCCTCATTGACGTCTAGAAAGGGGAATTGACCCTGAGAGTCAATGAGGATGAGTTTAAGTTGAATGTTGTCAAAGCTATGCAGCATCCAGACACATCAAATGACTGCATGAGCGCTGATATTATTGACTCTTTGGTGGAAGAGATCAATATGACTGAGAGTCTCGAATCAGAGCTAGAGGACATTTTTAAAGATGTTCAGCCTGATGAGGAGGAACCAGAGAAAATAAAAGAACCTCTAAAAATTCCTCAGGAAGAGGATAAGCCTCCCAAACCTGAGCTCAAACCACTACCACCATCCCTGAAGTATGTATTTCTGGGAGAAGGTGACACTTTTCCAGTGATCATAAGCTCTGCCTTAAATCCACAGGAAGAGAAAGCACTAATTGAAGTGCTAAGGACACACAAGACAGCTCTTGGATGGTCCATAAGTGATCTTAAGGCTCTTGGGTGGTCCATAAGTGATCTTAAGGGCATTAGCCCAGCAAGATGCATGCACAAGATCCTATTGGAGGATAATGCCAAGCCAGTGGTTCAACCACAAAGGTGGCTAAATCCAGCCATGAAGGAGGTGGTGCAGAAAGAGGTCACTAAGTTACTAGAGGCTGGGATTATTTATCCTATTTCTGATAGCCCCTGGGTGAGCCCTGTCCACGTTGTCCCCAAGAAGGGAGGCATGATAGTGGTTCATAATGAAAAGAATGAACTGGTTCCTACAAGAACAGTTACAGGGTGGCGTATGTGTATTGACTACAGAAGGCTTAATACAGCCACCAGGAATGATCATTTTCCTTTACCATTCATAGACCAGATGCTAGAGAGACTAGCAGGTCATGAATATTACTGCTTTTTGGATGGCTATTCAGGCTATAATCAAATTGCAGTGGACCCTCAAGATCAAGAGAAAACAACATTCACCTGTCCTTCTGGCGTATTTGCTTATAGAAGAATGCCTTTTGGTCTATGCAATGCACCTGCAACTTTTCAGAGGTACATGTTATCCATCTTCTCTGATATGGTAGAGAAGTTCCTGGAAGTCTTCATGGATGACTTCTCAGTATTTGGAGACTCATTCAGCTCCTGTCTTGATCATCTAGCACTTGTCCTGAAAAGGTGCCAAGAGACTAACCTGGTCTTAAATTGGGAGAAATGTCACTTTATGGTGACTGAAGGAATTATCCTTGGGCACAAAATTTCAAGCAAGGGAATAGAGGTGGATCAAGCAAAGTTAGAGGTAATTGAAAAATTACCACCACCTGCCAATGTTAAGGCAATCAGAAGCTTTCTGGGGCATGCAGGATTCTACAGAAGGTTTATAAAGGATTTTTGAAAAATTGCAAAACCTCTAAGCAACCTGCTAGCTGCTGACACACCATTTGTGTTTGACACAGAGTGTCTACAGGCATTTGAGACCCTGAAAGCCAAGCTGGTCACAGCACCAGTCATCTCTGCACCAGACTGGACATTCCCATTCGAACTAATGTGTGATGCCAGTGACCATGCCATTGGTGCAGTGTTGGGACAA
>NC_029777.3:19419191-19420819 GCF_000817695.3 Arachis duranensis
GAGTTACTTGTAGTGGTTTATGCCATTGACAAGTTCAGATCTTATTTAGTAGGATCAAAAGTGATTGTGTACACTGACCATGCTGCTCTTAAATATTTACTCACAAAGCAGGATTCAAAACCCAGGCTCATAAGATGGGTGTTGCTTCTGTAAGAGTTTGATATAGAAATAAGAGACAGAAAAGGGACAGAAAACCAGGTAGCTGATCACTTGTCCCGGATAGAACTAGTAGCTGGGGCGTCCCTCCCCTCCACTGAGATCTCTGAGACCTTTCCGGATGAGCAATTGTTTGTTATTCAAGAAGCTCCATGGATTGCAGACATTGCAAACTATAGGACTCAAGGTTCTCCTTCTACCACCATGGAGAGGAAGCATGAAAAGCTTCTCTCAATACAGAGTCAAACAAAACCCCCACATTCAAACTCTAAGTTTGGTGTTGGGAGGCCACAACCAAACTCCAAGTTTGGTGTTGAGAGGCCACAACCAAACTCTAAGTTTGGTGTTGAAAGGCCCCAATCATGCTCTGAGTGTCTGTGAGGCTCAATGAGAGCCCACTGTCAAGCTACTGACATTAAAGAAGCGCTTGTTGGGAGGCAACCCAATTTTATCTATTTATTTTCCATTGTTATTTCATGTTTTCTGTAGGTTGATGATCATGTGAAGTCACAAAAACAATTGAAAAAGCAAAAACAGAATGAAAAACAGAAAGAGAAATAACACACCCTGGAGGAAAACATGTTGGCGTTTAAACGCCAGTAAGGGCAGCAAATGGGCGTTTAACGCCCAGTCTGGCACCATTCTGGGCGTTTAACGCCAGAAAGGGGCACCAGACTGGCGTTTAACGCCAGGAATGGGCAAAAAGCTGGCGTTAAACGCCAGAAAGGGGCAGCAGCCCGGCGTTTAATGTCAGGATTGGCAGCAAGGGGCGTTTTGCACACCACATGGTGCAGGGATGAGAAATCCTTGACACCTCATGATCTGTGGACCCCACAGGATCCCACCTACCTCACCTCTTCTTCTCTCCTCTTCACACCCTTCTATAATACTCTTCCCCAAAATAACCTCACCCAATCACCCCCAGTACCCTTTGGCCGAACCACTCACACCTCTCCATCTCATCTATTTTTCTTCTTCTACTCCCTCTTCTCTTCTTTTGCTCGAGGACGAGCAAACCTTCTATGTTTGGTGTGGTAAAAGCGTTGCTTTTTATTTTTCCATAACCATGTATGACACTTAAGGCCAGAGAAACCTCTATAAAGAGGAAAGGGAAGGCAAAAGCTTCCACCTCTGAGTCTGGGAGATGGAGAGATTCATCTCAAAAGCTCATCACTAAGAAAAGAATGGAGCAAACAAGAGCTTGAGCAAATTCCTCATCATGAAATCCTTGAGATGTCTCAAGGGATGCACTTCCCTCCACAAAACTATTGGGAGCAAATTAATACCTCCCTAGGAAAATTAAACTCTAACATGGGACAATTAAGGATGGAGCACCAAGAGCATTCCATCATCCACTATGAGATTAGAAAAGATCAAAAAGCTATGAGGGAAAAGCAACAAAGACAAGGAAGAGACCTAGACGAGCTCAAAAGCACTCTATATGATCTTCAAGAGGAAGAACAAGCCGCCAT
>NC_029777.3:19420893-19421255 GCF_000817695.3 Arachis duranensis
AATTTGTTGTTTTAAGAATGTTAAAATTGTTGGCTCTTGAAAGAATGATGGAAAAGGAGAAATGTTATTGAAGATCTGAAAAATCATCAAATTGATTCTTTAAGCAAGAAAAAGCAGTGAAAAAAATAAGAAAGAAAAAAAAGAGAAAAAAAAAGAGAAAAGCAAGCAGAAAAAGCCAATAGCCCTTTAAACCAAAAGGCAAGGGTAAAAATAAAAAGGATCCAAGGCTTTGAGCATCAGTGGATAGGAGGGCCCACAGGAATAAAATCTTGGCCTAAGCGGCTAAACCAAGCTGTCCCTAACCATGTGCTTGTGGCGTGAAGGTGTCAAGTGAAAACTTGAGACTGAGCGGTTAAAGTCAA
>NC_029777.3:19421341-19422329 GCF_000817695.3 Arachis duranensis
TGGGGACTCTAGCAAAGCTGAGTCACAATCTGAAAAGTTTCACCCAGTTATGTGTCTGTGGCATGTATGTATCCGGTGGTAATACTAGAAAACAGAGTGCTTTGGGCCACGGCCAAGACTCATAAAGTAGCTGTGTTCAAGAATCAACATACTATACTAGGAGAATCAATAACACTATCTGAATTCTGAGTTCCTATGGATGCCAGTCGTTCTAAACTTCAAAGGATAAAGTGAGATGCCAAAACTGTTCAGAGGCAAAAAGCTACTAGTCCCGCTCATTTATATTATATTCTCTTCTTTTTATCCTATTTGATTTTCAGTTTCTTGGGGACAAGCAACAATTTAAGTTTGGTGTTGTGATGAGCGGATAATTTATACGCTTTTTGGCATTGTTTTCAGTATGTTTTTAGTAGATTTTAGTTAGTTTTTATTATATTTTTATTAATTTTTATTTAAAATTCACTTTTCTGGACTTTACTATAAGTTTGTGTGTTTTTCTGTGATTTCAGGTATTTTCTGGCTGAAATTGAGGGACCTGAGCAAAAATCTGATTCAGAGACTGAAAAAGGACTGCAGATGCTGTTGGATTCTGACCTCCCTGCACTCGAAGTAAATTTTCTGGAGCTACAGAAGCCCAATTGGCGCGCTCTCAATTGAGTTGGAAAGTAGACATCCAGGGCTTTCCAGCAATATATAATAGTCCATACTTTGCCCAAGGATTGATGGCCCAAACCGGCGTTTCAAATCAGCTTCAGAATTCCCGGCGTTTAACGCCGGAACTGGCACAAAAATTGAAGTTAAACGCCCAAACTGGCACAAAAGCTGGCGTTTAACTCCAGGAAAAGTCTCTACACATGAAAGATTCAATGCTCAACCCAAGCACACACCAAGTGGACCCCGGAAGTAGATTTTTACGTCATTTACTCATTCTTGTAAACCTAGGTCACTAGTTCACTATAAATAGGACTTTTTGCTATTATATCTTCAC
>NC_029777.3:19422416-19433159 GCF_000817695.3 Arachis duranensis
TTGCTTCTATTCTAAGATACCACTTGTTCTTCAACCTGATGAATGTGATGATCCGTGACACTCATCATCATTCTCACCTATGAACGTGTGCCTGACAACCACCTCCGTTCTACCTTCAATTGAGTGTGTATCTCTTGGATTCCTTAAGCAGAATCTTCGTGGTATAAGCTAGAACCCATTGGTGGCCATTCTTGAGAATCCAGAAGGTCTAAACCTTGTCTGTGGTATTCTTAGTAGGATTTAGGGATTGAATGACTGTGACGAGCTTCAAACTCGCGATTGTGGGGCGTTAGTGACAGACGCAAAAGGATCAATGGATCCTATTCCGACATGATCGAGAACCGACAGATGATTAGCCGTGCTGTGACAGAGCGCGTTGAACATTTTCACTGAGAGGACGGGAGGTAGCCATTGACAACGGTGAAACCCAACATACAGCTTGCCATGGAAGGATCCTTGCGTGCATGAAGAAGAAGACAGTAGGAAAGCAGAGATTCAGAAGATGGAGTATCTCCAAAACCTCAACCTGTTCTCCATTACTGCAAAACAAGTATTTATTTCATGTTCTTTTACTTTTTACAACCAAATCTGAGAATTATTGATATCCTGACTAAGAGTTATAAGATAACCATAGCTTGCTTCAAGCCGACAATCTCCGTGGGATCGACCCTTACTCACGTAAGGTATTACTTGGACGACCCAGTGCACTTGCTGGTTAGTTGTGCGGAATTGCAAAAGTGTGATTGTGATTTCGTGCACCAATGCTCTCGCTCCTTTGTGTGCTTCTCATCCCGGCCCAGAAGTGGTGATCCAAGTAAATTGGAATCCATATATGCCAATCCTCGTACAGCTCTGCAAAACAAATCGAACCCATAAGGTGTGTTGAACCGAAAACAGTGCATGCTTTGAGAAAAAAAGATATGAGCAGGAAAATAGTTCGAATTGAAATCTCAATTACCTGAAAGCCACTTGTTGCCTCCGAGACTGTACTTTCTGAGGAAATTGATCTAGTTTTTGTCACATGCTTCTTTTGTGTACGAATTCCAAACAACATAGCTCATCTCTTGTTCAATTTCGTTGTGTCCCTTGTAGCTGTTTAATTTGCTTGGGATCTTCTTCATAATGTGCCAGATGCACCAACGGTGAATTATTGTTGACATGCACAGCTCAATTGCCCTTTGAATCGATGCGCATTGATCGGTAAGACTAAATTTTGGTGCCTTCCCTCCCATGCAACGTAGCCAACACTCAAATAGCCTTTTGAATGATTGGATGTCCTCATTTTTCATCAGCGCGCATCCGACGAGTGTTGACTGGCCGTGGTAATTCACGCCCACAAAAGAACCTAAAACCAAATTGTACCTGCATAAATAACAAGCAAACTGTGGTGAACTGAAATATATACATGCATTGAACGTCAAAATATATTTGAATGAACCGAATACATGTTTGTGTTATACGTGGTGTCAAATGAAACCACGTCTCCGAAATATTCAAATGCAGCCCTGCTTCTTGCATCGGCCCAGAATGCATGTTTAATGCAATGATCGCCTTCAAGGTTGAGCTCAAAGAAGAAATTTTGGTTCTTCTCTTTCATTCTTACTAGGTACTTCCCAAATTCTTTGGCATCGTCTTCTTCGAAAATATTCCGTACTTCCCTTGTGATGTAATTCCTGACATCTTTTTCAGTAAAACCTACTTGACGGTGGCTACCAGCTGCTGCCATAATTGATTGGTAAGTTTGTTCGGTCTGATTCCGGCTTCATCGTTGGTTTCGATGGTGCGACGCACAAACATGCTAAGCTCCCTATGTTGTTTGAGCATCTCAGTCTGGTCTGGACAACAAGGATGTGAGTGATTCAAAACAACTTTGAAAATTGTCCAAAGACCAACATCCTTCATTATGTGTACGTAACCAGACAATTTAACCCAGCTGAAGAGTTTGTCTTCAAAGTTGGAGATATCTTGGATTTCCACCTCCCCTCTCTGGTGCATACAATTAGTTGATTCTTAATCTTGTCTCCATCCCGAGTCGTGTTCCTTATTTTCGTAGAAAAATCGGCAAGTTTGGAATAATGTTTGTAGAACTTTCCAGCTTCTTCTAGTGTCTTGAAAATCATTCCTACCTTTGGGACAAATTTTTCATCCACAACATAGCTGGTCTGCATGGTGAACCGAAATCTTAATTATGGTGAACCGAAAACATAATTACAGTGAAACAATTATATAGTGCTTAGGGAACAGAACAAAATATATTCGTCTAATTTTTTTTTACTTCTTTCTGCATACCGAACCGAACACATGGACATGGTGAAACAACTCTATAGTTACTCATAGTTACTCACACTTACTCACAGTTACTCATAGTTACATATTATCAATTCAATTCAGATATAGATCACCTCAGTCCATTCAATTCACTTCAAATAAAATTAGCAATTGCATTCAATTGAATTCGATTCAAAATTCAATAATCCAAACCTCATCAAATTGCTACGTTTCGCAAGAATTATCCAAATTGCACTCATTCAACTGATTTGAAGTAGATTTATTAATAGTTTCAATTCAAAAGTGCCGATCAAAGAAAAAAACGAAGAACAACAACAAAGCTAATTACGTTAAAGTCAATTCAGATCCATAATACAGAGAAGAAAAACGCGAACAAAAAAGCACAATAAGTTTAATTAGGTTGAAGAAGAAGAAGGAAAAGAGGAAGAAGAAGAAGAACCAAAAAAGAAACGGAAAAGAAAAAGAAGGTACTTGAATTACGTTATATAGAAAGGTTTACATTGAGAAAGATGGATCATACAAAAGAAGAATTACGTTATATACATTATATGAGACACATGTAAAACAAACTTGAGTTTGGGTGAGAGAAAACACGTGTGTACTTGGATAAAATCCATATAATTTTTAAATAGATGTAAAACTTTTCCATATAAAAATCTATCAATTTAGTTGCTAAATCATATTAAATCATATTAGAGATAGAATTTAAGTAATTAGGATAAAGAACAAAATTAATAGATTTTTACAAACATATTTAATTAATATTTAATTAGACATGTCAAGTATTATATATGTATTCAATTAACATTTTACATCAATCATTGACCATAATTGTTAATAAAGTAACTGAAGAACAAATAGAATTAATTTTTAATTTTTGATAGACCAATTTAATTGAAAAATTTGAGACATTTAAAAAATATCTTACCTTATGAACTAATTTCACCATTAACCCATGAAATTAAACTCAAAGTTCCTCACATAAAGATGTTTTTCTTCTTCGGCATTCGGCACCATAAAAGCTCCCATCTCCTGGTGTTTGGAATTGATAAACATTTCTCACAACTCATTGTTATCTAATCTAATGTACACATAGTACAACATAAAAAACAGTCATTCAACCTATTAAACCTGTCGACCAAACAAAATTGAAGTTTGCACCTCTAATATATAATTTATTCCATAATTGGTAATTAACAGAGGATTGAGTTTAACAATATCATTTATGGGGCAATTGCGCAAGCATATCAAAGGGGCAAAGATCCATAAAACACAAGGTCTGCTGAGCCTGTCATATAAATATGATTATCTTCCTCCTTCCACTCAATCAGCAAAGGCCCTCCAGGTAGATCAACCGTGCAATTCTGTAACAATTTCACATATTAGAAAACAAAAATAATAACATCTATCCTAATTGGATATTGTTTCATCCAAAGAAAGTTATTTCAAATTTAAGGGAATTAAAATGTGGTATTTTGATTGACTAGGGTTCTAAATTCCCCAATATTTTAAAATGCTCTATCCGAACAGTCGAACACAACCTTAATGAAAATTCATTTTCCTTCTTGTTGCAGGATAAATATAAAACTCAGTATGTCTTCCTAGATTATTTTATTTTGTGTTTAAAAACAGCTTATAATCTGAGACAGCTTTTGACGAAGAAAAAAATATTTTATTGAAAGAAATCAAAATAAAACATGAACATACCCTCCCAGCTCGACCCTCAAGAACTGCTGCAACAACTGTGGCACAAGCTCCAGTTCCACAGGCTAGAGTTGCACCTGCATATAAACAATTTGCAGAAGAAAAAAAAAGAAAAAGAAAGCAAAACCGCAAGAGTTAAGTTCTCCCATATAAATATTTGATATGCAGACCACACATGATTCAACTTTGACATGAACAAGCATATAGATGTTCTAACCTGCTCCACGCTCCCAAACACACATCTTCAGGTGAGAATTAGACAGAACTTGTACAAACTCTGCACGTTAAAACTCATGAGATCATTCCATGTTATCGCAATGAGAGTGCAGAATTGCAATAGGATTAAATGATAACCATTTGGGCCCTTTAGATCAAGCTCAATGAGTCAAAACATGGAGGTTGAAAATTTGGGGTACAGGACAAGGCAGCAGCACAATATTATTGAGGCACTAGTGTAAGAAATAAAAGATTGAAGAGGTGCACACAGTATAAACATAATACAGAGTGTTGACAATCATACTCTAAGCATGAAAATTGACAATCTGACCTGTGTTAGTTCGTGCAGGGAACACCTCATGATTTTCAAATTTTGGACCAATTTCTGCTAGCTTCAAATCATCAACAAGCAAATTCTGTTGCAAATAGAAGTCAAAACAGAAGAAAAAAGTTGTTAAAAGTTATTGTCACACTGCTCTGACAGAGACAGAAGCTTCTCCCGAGGTGTTAAACCAAAGGGTCCAGTAAACAAAAATACTAGAATTTCAAAGGAGCTTTCTTCATTTTGAAATAAAAGGTTGTACATTCAATTGTGCCAATGAATATCTATGCATCTGTAACAGAATATTATCGCAGTGGTCATTTATTGGGTTTTTTTTGTACTTCTTTGCCATCTTACACAGCTTCATCCCTTTGGATAGAAACAAATGCATGAAGAATGAAGATAATTAAAAATGGGAATTGTAACTATGCAATTATATATTGTATGTTAAAAGTATAGACCTGGCTTTCTTCATTACTGAATGTTATACAGTGTGGATTTCCCATGCTAACACAAGTGACATTCCATGTAACTCCATCTACATCTAGTTTTGCTTTAACAACAGCACCGTCCTTATTTGCAGGTAACTTAGTAGGAACATCTGATGGTTTAAGAATCGGCTCCCCCATATCAACTCTGACCTGAAACAGTTAGTACTACAGGAATGAATACCAGATAAGTTTGAAAACAAAACCCTTCAATTCTAAACCAACCAACAACACTAAATAAGTAAACTGCAAATACTAGCTCAATAACAACTTACGTTCCCATCCTCTACGATTTCGGGAACAATGAGACCAGCACCAGTGTGTACGGTAAAACTGCAAACAAACAAACAACAACAAAGCCTTACAAACATTGTTATACGATATTTTCAACAAGCTATTCATTCATAACAAGTCCGCTACCATTACAGATATCCACACAATATCGCAGGCTACTCGCTATAACAAGCAAAACAGTGTGAAATCTTCTGAGTAATTAGAGAATGAGTATTACCTGTGCCTGCCGTGTAAATTCTCAAGCTGAGAAACAAATTTGGCAAAGCATCGCACTCCATTGCCACACATCTAACGAGAAAAAGGTACCAATTTAAGTGAATAAAATATCAACAATCGATAATTAATAACAAAAATAATAATAAAAGAAAGAAGAGTCTATTGATTACCTCCGGTTCACTACCATCAGAATTAAAAATTCTCATGGTATAGTCAGTGCCATTGATTCCAGGAAGAACAAAGATAACTCCATCGGCACCAACGCCAAAGTTACGGTCACAGAGCTGAACGGCTTTCTCAGCAGTGATCTTTGGCTCCGAAGAGTCTCTATTATCAATCTATTCAGAAACCCACACGCAATGTTATAAAGGGGAAAGAAGGTTGGGGAAATGATGACGTGGCGGAATGGCTCACCAAAACGAAGTCGTTTCCGAGGCCGTGGTACTTGGCGAAGTGGAGGAAGCCGGACTCCTTGCGCTCGAGAAACGAACTGGTTGAGGTTTTGACGGGAGCATCGATGCTCATCGAAGAAGAAGAAGCGACGATGCGAGGGTTAGTGTATTTAAGAGTGCGTTGAGGAGTGGCCAAAACGGATAGCGTGGTGGAAGAAGAATGGCGAAGAAGACTGTTGTGGCGGCGCGTCGGAGAAGTAATAGGAAGAGAAATGGTAGCGGCTATGGCCATGGCTGAACGCTGATGATTGCTTCCTGCAATGCTCGACTTCGACTCTCCTCATCGCTGTCCCGATCTGACTTAACGACTTGAATTCGTTGTTTTTTTTTTTTACCATTACAGTGGTTACAGTATTATTGGGCTTTTATGGGCTGTATAATTTGGGCCTCAAATTGGGCTTTTATGGGCCGTATAAGTTGTTCCTCAAGAAAATAATGTTGGCCGAAATCCATAACCATCGGTTCCGTTGATGAATGATGATAACGCTTCAGCATTCTGTTAACCACGGTTAAGCCTGAACCCATTCTCCATCTCTCTCTCTCTCTCTCTCTCTCTCTCATCCGATCCAACTTTAGGTGGTTATTCGGAACAGAATTTCCCCAACTTGGTGTGTTTTCTGATCCGGACGTGATCTGAAAACAATCGAGTTCAGTTCAGAATTCTTATGCTATATCGTGACGAGAGCTTCATGCTCAGGTAAATGGAGACGCAGCGGATAATGGAGATTCCGCATAGGAGCATAGACAAGAGGCCAAGGAAGAGACCTCGTTTAACATGGGACATGCCTCCTCCTCCGCCTCCTATTCCTCCTCCTCTTCCTTGCAAGGTTTTCATTTATCTCATTCTTTCTTCTCGGCATCTTTATCTTTTTCGTAATTTCCCCTATGCTTGATTGCTCGTAATTTCATACTAGTGAATTGATTTGTATATCAATTTGATGCTTACTTTTTTTAAAAATTAAATAAACAAATTTGCCTCTGGTTTGGACATTTTTAGCTCAATTAATGTGTATAGAAATTATTAATTATTATCACAGTTGGTGTATTTCATATGGATGAAGTTTAGGTTGATTTATAAGCAACATTAGGCTTGATTGTTGTGTATAGGAGTCATATAATTTTAAATGATGGAAACATTTTTTTGCTTAATTTTTGGTTGATTGGTCTGTGAATGGTTGCAGGTTCTTCCAGCTTCAAATCGCAGCCAGGAGGTTGGGAATGGCATTGTTCCAAATCATGTTTATTCATCATCCATGTTTTATAGGGGAACGTCTCGAAATGGATCGCCCCCTTGGAGGCCTGATGATAAAGATGGTCACTATGTTTTTGCCGTGGGTGAAAATTTGACACCACGATGTAGGTGATTCATCCTCATTTAATATGAAGTATATTGGTTTGCAATGCTCTGTTTGTTAAGTCTAGTATCATAGAGCCTCCTGCCTTCCCTACTTTTTTTTTTTTTCATCTTTCCAAGTTTCTATTTATGACTCATCTAAACTGAGATTTTGAATGATTAATTTTAACAAATGAATCTCTGTTGGGTAGATTTGTTTTCTTTTGTCATTTTTTGCTATTATGTATAGCTTTATGCTTAGGTCATATGTGTCCTTAACTAAAATTGATTCTGTTATGTTTGCAGACAGGATTCTTGGTAAAATGGGTGAAGGTAGCATCCAAGATTCTGGTTCTTTTTATGGGATAAGATTTTTAAGCTTACTAAAAAAATCCTATTCTTGGAGTTGTTTTATTCCTAAATGTTATGGTCTAATTTGGATGCTTGAATGTCCTTCAGGAACATTTGGTCAAGTCTTGGAATGTTTTGACAATGAAAAGAAAGAAGTTGTGGCAATTAAAATTGTTCGCTCCCTAATCAAGTATCGTGAGGCAGCAATGACTGAAATTGATGTGCTGATGAGGCTAGCCAAACATGATGTTTCTGGTTCTCGGTAAGAGTTCATTCTGGTTCTCTTCCATTATTGGTTGTAGATGTTAAAAAGTAATTGTGGTATAAGTGGTTTCGTTCTTTGCAGTTGTGTGCAAATACGGAATTGGTTTGACTATCGTAATCATATTTGTATTGTAAGTATTTATTGATACTTGTAATTTGATTAATATGACAGGAGTATCTATTCCATCATGTTTAAGTATTCTGTGAGTTAAAAAACTTGCGGATCTATTGAAATGGTTTCAACAGGTATTTGAGAAGCTTGGACCAAGCTTATACGATTTTCTACGCAAAAACAGCTATCGTTCTTTTCCCATTGATCTAGTTCGGGAGTTTGCCAGACAACTTTTGGAGTCTGTAGCATGTGTGTGAACATATCTTGTACCAACTACCAAATTATTATATATTTTATACATATATTGTGCTGCTTTTCTGTTGGGAGGTTAATTTTCAAGACACATGTAATGGCTCATAAATATTGAATGCGGATAGTTAAGCTTGATGTTTGAAAACAAGTGAAACTATTATTGAGTTAACAGAAAATAAATATTTATGCTTTTAAGACTCTTATTTTATTCTTAATATCTGCAGTTATGCATGATTTATGCTTGATTCACACTGATTTGAAGCCAGAGAATATTCTGCTTGTCTCATCAGAATTTATCAAAGTGCCAGATTATAAGGTATCCTCTTTTCAGTCATTATCCTACTATGCTGATTCAACTTTCTTTGTCAATTGTCAGTTGCTGAAACTAATGTGTAGGTGCTGGCAAATGTTGTTAACAAATTCACTTTTGAACTGTGTAGTTGCATTTTTTTTTTTCCTTGCTAAAAAATATCGGCACTTGTGCTAGTTTCTGTAAGATAGTTTTGGGTAAGATAGTATCTATAAGATAGTTTTGGTTAAGATAGTTTTGGTTAAGATAGTTTTTGTATTCATGGAAGTTTTGTTGCACTTGTTCGTTCTCAACAACTCAAAGATCAAAATTTAACATCCATTCTCTTTTGTCGCCATGTTCTTCATTTGTGACATTTAAGTTTTTGTCACGGACCACAAAAGATGGCTCCTATTTCAAGAATCTTCCCAAGACAAGTTCCATTAAACTCATTGATTTTGGGAGTACAACATTTGAGCATCAAGATCATAGTTATGTAGTGTCAACAAGACATTATCGTGCACCAGAAGTTATCTTAGGTAACTTTTGTTCCTTGCGAAATTTATGCTTATTGGATCAGTGACCATACCTTATATTTACTATCTATATTTAGTATTTACTATCTCTTGTTTTTTCTATAGGTCTTGGATGGAATTATCCTTGTGACCTTTGGAGTGTAGGCTGCATATTAGTTGAACTTTGCACAGTAAGTAGTCAACACTCTAATCCTTTATGGAAAGGTTTAAAAATAGTTGTCCATAGCTGGCCTAGAAAATTTGATATGCTATGTTTTGTCTACCTTAGAAAATGTTATATGGTATGTCAAGGGATCAAAATAACTTTCTAATTGGTCAATTCATACCACTTGGAAGTTTGGATTGGGTAGCTAGTACCTATAACATGTGTTGATGACATATACATGTTATTTCCAACAGGTTTTTGATCTTGAGGCCTGTTGATATTTATAATGGCTAGATTATATTCTTATTTCTTGTTGCTATACTTCCATCAACAAAAAACCTTTTCTATGATCTTTAATTTGTGTCTTGGGTTATTTTATTTCAGATTTCCATATATGTACTTTTGTTTATTTTTGGTCTTGTCTAATGTTCCTCTTCATTTTATATTAACAGGGTGAGGCACTTTTCCAGACGCATGAGAACTTGGAACATCTTGCCATGATGGAGCGAGTTTTAGGGCCACTGCCTCCCCAAATGGTGGTCAGGGCAGAGTAAGAGCTTTTGGATTCTCTTTGAACTTGGAAATATTTTTTCTCGTCAACCTTTCTGTGGATTTTCATGTAATGCCTGGTACTGCAGTCGTCGAGCCGAGAAGTATTTTAGAAGGGGTGCACGTTTGGGTTGGCCTGATAGTTCAACTTCAAGAGAAAGCATGAGGGCAGTTTGGAAATTGCCTCGATTACCGGTAATTCCAACTCTCTGGTTTGCCTATACCTAATTCATCTTTCATATAATTATATATAGTACGTGTTTTATATGATGATTCCGTGGCTTAGTGGTCTTCCTCTTCTACCTGCCACATGTTTTGCTACATTTTTTGCCTTAAAAAGATAATTCTGTAGACGACACTTGGATGAAATTTAGGTCAGTGCAAAAAAGGCTGAGTTGATTAGATGCTTAATGCAAAAGTATTTGTCATCTACACGTGATAGCTTCAAATTTTTCAACTGAGAGCTTCTGCTTACCCTTGTAACCAAGGAACTTAATGATTATTATATCATCTAGTTTTCTTCCATGGTGACAATGTGTCAAGTAGTTTTAATCCAGTTCCTTACCTGTTTATTTCTCTAATATTCCTCTGCAGAACCTTATAATGCAGCACGTTGATCATTCTGCCGGTGACTTGATTGACCTCTTGCAAGGGCTTTTACGGTATGAACCAGTAGAGCGGCTTAGAGCAAGGGAAGCGTTAAGACATCCCTTCTTTTTGCCAGGAGATCCTAAAAGATATGGTTACTCATTATAAGTGACAAAATGGTGTGGAGAAGAAAACACTGCCGAGAATGTAGGGTAATATCAACACAAATACTATGAGTCATTTTATTGCTCCACTGTATAGTGAAAAAGTGGATTGCATCACTTTTTGTACTATGCATTCTTTGTGTGTTAGTCGTCTCCTTTCGTTTCTTCGGCCCTCCCCC
>NC_029777.3:19433211-19437269 GCF_000817695.3 Arachis duranensis
TATCGTCACAACTCACAAGGAAGTGTTTGGTGAGTAGTCAAATGTTGACTTCGTTATACGTCAGTTATTGGTTATTGCCTCTCAGTGATTGAGAGTAGGGCATTATATGTCTCTCTGGAATTTTATCTTCTCAGTTTGCTGCTTGGTGTTTTAATTGCCCACTTACTTGTTTCTTGATGATTTTGTGAAATGACTGATGTAAAGTCACGGTGATTATGTGGAAACACATTACTGTGATGTACTTAGTATATAATTAAGCAACAATATACATAATTGTATTTTTTTTTTAGACAAATTAAAGAAAATGCGATTAAATTGATGAAAAAGTTGAAATCGGTCAAGTTATTACTATATAAAATAAGGAGAAAAGGATAACTTGATTCTTGACTTTTCGGTTCGCAGATATTTAAGTCTTTGAGAATTTAAAAATACATTTAAGTTTCTAATTTCTTCAAAATTTGGACATATTGATCCTTAAATCTAACTTGTTCAATTTTAAAAATTTTCTCACGTGTCAGTAAAATAGGAGTCACGTTTGATTTTTATGTTGACTTTGACAGATTAAAGGGAACATGAAAGATCAATATGTTTAGGTTTTGAAAAGGTCAGAAATTTAAATATATTTTTAAATCTTTGAGAAATTTAAATGTCTATGGATCAAAAAGTCAAGGATATTTGTCATTTTCTTTAAAATAAGAGTAATACTCATGGTTCTGAAAACCGAATCGGACCGGCCGGTTCAATCGAAAAAATCGAGAACCAGTTACCTAGTTGGTCCGGATAAGATCATAAACCGTCTGGTAAAAAATCGGTGAGAAAACCGGTCGAACTGGCGGTTAATCAATGAACCGGGAGAATTGTCCGGTTTTTTAGCGGTTTTTGGTTTGGATATTAAACTTCAAAACGGCGTCGTTTTGAAGGTAAAAAAAAAAGAAACAAGAGAAGCTAAACGCACGAAGCCACGAATCCTAATCTCAGTCTCAACTCTCAACTTTCAACTCTCACAAGAAACACCATAGCCACCACAGGCAGACCCACCGTCACATAGCCACCCACGATGGAGCAGCCCCTCTTTGCCGTCGCATAGCCACCACCATCACCACCGCATCCCACCGCCATCGCCACCGCATCCCACATCCCACAGCCCCTCTTCGTCGTCGCCGAGCTCCTCTCCTCCATCATCGTCGCCGAGCTTGCCTCCTCCATCGTCTCCCTTACTCGCCACCGGTAATACTCTGCCTTCCACCTCGCCTCCTGTTTAATCGTCGCCTTCTCTTTCCACCTCGCTGCCTTCTGATTTTCTGTGATTGATTTTATGATTTATTAGCTTGCGATTCGTTCATGATTTGTTATCTGTGCTTGATTTTATAATTTTTTTGTTCATGATTTGTTAAGTCTGTGTTCATGTTTTGTTATCTGGATTCATGATTTGATATCTGTTCATGATTTGTTATCTGGATTCATGATGAGGTCATCAGAAAAATTTTGTTTGAGTTGCTGTTCATGATTTGGTATCTGTTCAGGATTTGTTCATGATGAAATGAGTTGCTGCTTCATGATTTTGGTTGTTGAATTATTTATTTGTTTATTAGTCTGTATTCTTGATTTGAATTCTGAATTATATGAATTAATCATTCTAAAGGTTGGATTTTGGATTTTGGATTTTGTATGTAATTTGTAATTTGGATTTCAGAATTTTGAATTCGGATCAGCTTCTTTAGCCATGGCAAATTTCTCACCCAATTCAATCAATCATGGCATTGTGGAATATGATTGTACATGCTCACACACGTTCTGTCTCAAAGAGATTGTTTTCTAGAATGGTCACATTATATGATCATCATCATTTTCCAGAAAAGATGATTGAGGTATATTTTTATTGTACTATCAATCTTACTATACCTTGATGCAAGCTGTTCAGCAATTATAAGGTTAATTCTTCTATGCTTTGACATGGAACTATCATGTTTGTAAGTTAGATATTTTGCAGACATGGAGGAGTTGCAGGTAAAACCTGATGAAGATACGGGTTCAAGTGGAAATATATTCACTTTATTGGTAAACGGGTTAAAGTTAGAACAGAAGCTTGGGAAGAAGAAGGTCCATTTAAAAGTTGAAATTGGTGTATTCCAAATTGTCAATGAGGACACCAGTACACCACCACATTCTATTACCTGGGATCTGCTGTTGTTGCCAATTATATTGTTACATTCCTAAAGTTGCTGTATTAGAGGTTCACTAGTTTGGTTTCTTAACATGTTTAGAGCTTAGCAGCTAACCAATCAGGGGAGGAAAAAATTATTAGTGCTTCTGGTTTCATTGTAGAAAAAAAATTATATTATGCATTAAGAACAAATTGTATCCACCGTGCTTATCTCTTTAATTTTTGGTTCATTGTTATGAGTTCTTATAATTGTGCAGTTGTAATTTTGTCCGTGTTTAACTAGTATACATTAGTCAACCAAACCTTATTAATAATTTTTTTAAAAAAATTACTAATATCAAATTTTGAGGTATAATACTTTTTAGTCTCATGTTGAAGTATAACTCTAAAATTATTTTCATATTAAAATTTTTTGACTTACAAATTATTGAATTTAAAATTATATATTAAATTTTTAATAATTTTATTTAATATTTAATTAAACCGATCCCGGTTGAACCTCGGTCGAACCAGTGAACCAGTCGCCTCACCGGTTCATTGACCGGTTCGGTTTTCGCAACCTTAGTAATACTACATATTTAAGTCTTTTTATGAATCAAATTAAACAATAAAATTTGGAATAATACTAGTCATAACTGATTTTTGTTATATTAGACTAATTTAGTTAGACTTAATTAAAAAAAAACTTGAATGTGTAGTATTATTTATAAAATAAATTTTTTAACATATTAAATTTGAACTTAAATATCGTATTTTAATTGAATTTTAAATACCTAATCAATTGTATCATTTTTACTTTTATACGGATATAAAACTTGAAAAATACTTGTATAATTGTATTGTACATTTAATGAGTGTTTCAAAATTTTATTTTTATCAAATGTTAACCATGGATTAAATTAATTAAAGATACGGCTATTCATGTGCTAAAAGTATGTAGAATAAACTTGAGTTATTACTTGAAAATATATGATAATTATTCCTATATTCTTGTCAAGTTATTAAGTTAAAACTAAATTTAAATATTGGAAAGAGGTCAAATTCCTCTTTTTCTGTAAGTAACTATTGTAAGAACTACAGAGGCACAGAGCTGATTGGCGACCCGAGGACACATAAGAAAGAAACAATCAATTTTGTTGTTATATTAACAAATAAATTCTTTCATAAGAAAAAGAAAATATTCAAATTATTGAAATTATTCTTTTAAACGTATACAATACATTTATGGTTTAGTTTGTTATTTAAATTTTTAAATCTCTAAATTATAATTTATTATTTTATCCTTCCAGGCTCTTCTTCCTCTCTATAATAATGATGTAATTCTGACTATTTAATCGCAACAATATTCTAAGTAGCCCATTGCTACACCCTATATGAACATCTGCATGTCATTGTCATTCATAGCTGTAATCGCAAGTTTATATATTTAGTACTTATTTATGCATAATGCTTTACTTTACTTTTAACATATTAATATAGTATATCTTTATTTCAAGCATTGCCTTAAAATGTGGCTTGCAACGTAATCATGCAACGATCTTTAATTTCAAAGAATTATTTAAAAAATATTGTAGGTCTGCATTGATGTCTTATCGTTCTAATTTGATAAGCATGAACATTTAAAACAAAATAATTTAAAAACATTAATACATTCTTTTGGCCATGTGGCTCATAATTATTGAATTGCATTTGATAGGTTAAGTATTTTTAGTATTTCAACAAAAAAGTTTTGTTTCAATCGTAAATATAATTTCTGATAGAATTTAATTAGAGAATTAATTTTTTAATTATTATCAATTTTTAATTTAAAATTTAAAATTTTATATTATAAATTTTAAATTTTAAATTTTTCAAAAATAAAAATTAAAAAATTAATTTTCGAATAAAGAAAACA
>NC_029777.3:19438410-19468693 GCF_000817695.3 Arachis duranensis
GTGTTTCAGCATTTTATAAATATTTTAAATGTGTGTTTGGGTGTCTCCTATTATGCCATGTTCTGTTTATGTGTCAGTATTATATTTTATAGCTAGTACCTGCCAACTAATTGTCAACGGGCCTACGGGCGTGTAGATGCATCGTTCCCCAAATTTGGCAAAATGATAATCAATAGTAATAAAATAGGTGTCTTCCACAATTTTGTTCTCGGGTAGCTTTCTCTTTTTATTTTTATTTTTTTAATTTTTTTTATGTTTTTTTTTTACATACAAGAAGTTTAAGGTCATGAAATTAACTACTGGTATGTTAATTAAGTTAAACTGTTTATCGTATACTGTTTTGGTGTAATCTTTTTCCTGATTTTATATTAATGCAAGATGTGTATATCACTGGCTGTCTTTTTATGAGAAGTTCAATGTAAGAACCTTTTAATCGTAGAAAAGAGGGGACCTAAGTGCCACTTGAATCACAGGGTAGTTTTCTAATCTAATTAAAAATTCTTTTAGGTAATTTTTTAAAAGATTTTTTTAAAATAAAGTAATTTGATGTTAGATCTTCTATGTAAAAATATTTTTATTTTTAAATTAGATTTAGGTACATTAATATAAAAAATTTTTATTTTTATTTATTTATTATGTTAAGACGTTTTCTAAAATAAAAAGAGAACTTTTTAAGAAGATAAAAACTATAATTTTTTAAAAAAATTATTTTCTAATACTTTTATTTTTACTCAAAAAATTTAACAAATATACTCAAATTATAAAAAGTTTTTTTTTTTGTTAAAAATATTTTTCTTATAATTTGATGAAATTCAAACACACATAATAACAAAAAACTTGCTAGTGCTTAGTAGAGTTACAGGTTAATTCATTTCGCTTCGGTCTTTACTTCACGTTTTTCTCCCCTTCAAATAAACAACCGAAATTTTTTCATTTGACTTTAAAGTTGGAGATAGTCGTGTTGTATTTAAGACGCACAAAATTTTTGTATTTTCTATTTTTTCAAGAAAGAGGGGAAAAAGATGTGAATTTTCTATTTGAGAAAGTATAAGGAGTCAATGTGATATTTGTACAATATGTACAATGAAGATTTAGGGAATATTAGAGATATAATCATTAGTGTTATTTTTTTCTAGATCCGAAAGGTCAATAGTTCGATCTTTGGTGAACCCCAAAATCAGTTTAGATGGTTATTCTAGATATTATGGGTGATGTTCATTTTGTAACTCATGTAGCCCATTGTACACATTGTACAAATATTCCATTGGCTTTCTAGTTAGACTCTTTCTATTTTTCTAAAGAATATGTTTTTCAAGAATAAACTAAAATATTTAAAATTTAATAAAAATAATATACGAAATTTATTTTAAATATAGAAAGGGTAATAGTGTATTTATCCAATATTAACGATAGGAGTGTTTTACAAATTTGTGGGTAAGTTTAACATGCATGGGTGCTAGCGCTGTCAATGTGAGCCAGAGATCGTCGCAGACGTGGAGGCGCCCGAACAACACGTGGAAAGCGTGCTGAGCAGAGATCACAACCATCTTTTACAGAATTCGTCGCAGACGTGAAGGCTCCCGGACAATATACAGAGGCCGTGCTGCGCAAAAATTTCATGCAGCTTTCGCAGATATTTTTGAATATTTTCGAGAAGTTACCAAGACTTTATCAACATGAAAAGGATATGTTGAAATTGTATTTGCATGCAGAAAATACATCTTTTCTCTAAAACAAGCCACTCAGAGTTGAAGCTCTTTAAATTGAGCTTAATCCTCCCCAGCATTCAACGAAATTCAAAGTAGGAGAAGAGAGAGATCTGGCAAGAAGAGTTCTTGAAGAAGAGAATTAGTAATGTGTTAAAAAAATTATCCATAAAAAATATTATAAATTTGTATTAATTAAAAGTAATACGTAATTATACAGTACTCAAATAACATATTAGGAGGGATGGACCCAAACATTAGAGGAGGGGCACTTGCCCCACTAGATTTAAGAAAAAAATAATTCTATATAAATTAATATATTTGTTTCAATGTAATTTATTTTTGTCCCACAAAAATTTATAAAATTTTATTTTGAGATTCATGTTAAAAATATTTTTTTATTAAATTTAACGTATAATAATATTTATTTTATTAAATTTGATTTAATATCAAAATTAAAAATAATTAAATAAATTAACTCAATAAAAAAATTAATAAACAGCGATAATATAATTTTTTAAATCCAATCAACTTGTTAATTAACAAACAAAATCTTTGTTTTTTAAATATAAGTAAAATTACAGGTTTTTTTTGTCTTAAAAAATTAGTTGAGATAAAAAAATAGTATTTATCTATTAATTAATATTCTTTATTTTAAAATGATATAATATTTTTTAATTTTATCTTTTTAATAATCTTATTTGTAATAACTATTTTAAATTAAAAAGTATCTTATGTTATAAATATTATAAAAAATAAACTTCTAAATATTATAATTAATAGTAGAATAATTGTTTAAAAGCATGAAAGTTAATTTTGATATATCAAAATATGTATATTTTTTTACATAGTTATTTGATTATATTTATTTTTTTAGATAATTATTTACGTGATAAATGTAAAAGATATTTTTAAATTATAATAAATAATTAAATAGATGTATAAATTTTTTAATCTAATAGTATATTAAAATTAAATTAAAAAATATATAAAAAATTAATTATTTCAAACAAAAGAAAAATAATTGTAAATTAAATTTTTATTATTTGATATAAATATATTTTTCATATATAGGTTTATTTTTTATGGTATTTATATACAATTATAGTTTCAAATTATAAATGCTAGTGTATTAATAGGCGCTAACGTGCTAATTGACCAGAAATGGGGAAGCTCATTGGGCTTAGGAGATGTTGCATTCTCCGGATCAAGTTCATTCTCATCTCTTCCTCAATCCATGTATTCATTGATCTCTTGGCAATCTTAGGTGATTGAATCCCAATTTCTTGGCAATTCAATCACTCTAAGCTTGAACAATTACCCAATTCCTAGATCTAATTGCTCATGAAAAAAGATGAAGTACAATCACTTATTATACCACATATTTTTCTAGATCAAAGTATTGGTAGGATTATATGTCACTATATCCATCCAACCCCCAACACAGTCCAACATGAGAAAGCATTTCTAGCATGATTTCCTCGTTCCTCTTCCAAAGTTCAGAGGAAATCCAAGTCTGGACAATTTTTCTTCCGAGACAATTGCTCAATTGGATGAAGATCGAAAGCTTTCAAGCAAATCAAGAGAATGAAAAGAAGAAGAAGAATAAAATCTATGATTGATCTATTGAATTACAACAGAGCTCACTAACCCAATGAAGAGGGGTTTAGTTGTTCATAGCTCTGGGAATGGAAATTGAAATTGAAAAGTGCATTTCAAAAGTAAATTGAATTACAGAGTGTTTACAATCTTGGATCCCCAGGTCCTATCCCCCAGGTCCCCCGGAGCCTCCTTTTCATCTTCAAAAACTCTTCTATTTATACTCTACTTCTCATCTTCAAAATGGGTCTTCAAGTACTTGGATGTGGGCCTTGGCCTTGATTGAAGCAGTTGGGAGAGACACTCTTTGTGACGTTGACAATGGGATCAATTCACTAACGTTCATACTTTACATGGGTGCTCTAAAAATGAGCTATGCATGGACGTTGGTCACTAACGTTGCTGGCTACTAACGTTGGCCAACGTTCTCTTTAAACCAGTGAAGAACGTTTGAGGCAACATTTGTGCACCAACGTTACTACCAACATTGGCCTCCTTATGCGTACGCACACTGCCTTGTGCATGCGCACACTTGCAATTTTTCTTCTTGTGCATACACACACAATGCAATTTTTCCAGCAATGTTGGTGAGCCAACTTTGGCCACCAACGTTGCTTTGTTGAGCTTGGTGCATTGATGGGCAACGTTGGTGAGCCAACTTTGGCCACCAACGTTGCTTCTTTTCTCTTCTTGTCAACATTGCCAATTTCATGCCCCACTATAAACTATTATACATGGTTGGAAAGCTCTAAATGTCAGCTTTCTAACCCAACTAAAAGAACCTCAATTGAATATTTGTAACTCAAGTTATACTCCTTTGAAAGGGGACAGGGTCGCTGGCATTGGTGTGCAACATTTGAGGCAACGTTGGCACACCAATATTGGTAACAACGCTAGATTATGAAGATCAAACTTATTTTCCACCCCCATACTATTATATATTTTTGGAAAGCCCTAAATGTCTACTTTTCATTTCTGTTGAAAACGCATCATTTGGACCTCTACAGCTCGAGTTATTTCCATGGAAGGTGAAGAGGTCATCTGGCCTTACTACAGGTTGATACTATGTTCATCTTTGCACTTTTGGGGAAAGTTTTTTTCCTCAAATTTATTGCAGTTCCATATATGCTTAAAAAGCTCTAGATCCTTACTTTCTATTGCCTTTGGAATCACCTCATTTGGAGCTTTGTAGCTCAAGTTATTCTTGTTTGAAGAAGGCACAGTCAGGCTGTCAGGAGTAACGTTTGTGGCAACGTTTGTGAGCTAACTTTGGCTACCAACGTTGCTTGCTCTGCTTCTTGTCTGCCCTTCCTTTGCTTCTTCTTACCTATCATCAACCAAACAAAATGCATCAAAGTATTGTCATAATCACAAGATAATGCATCATTCATAGCATCAAACAATTCTTGCATAAATCTCATGAAAATGCACATAATTAACAATGTTTGATTGAATCAAGGCACGCATACAATTCTCATCCAAATACTTGCTTATTGCCTAAGAAATGCATGAAAACCAAGTAAAAACTAATGAAAAAGACTTGTGAAACTAGCTTAAGATGCCTAGGAATTACAACACCAAACTTAAATCTTGCTTGTCCCCAAGCAAGCAGTAAAACATAAGGAGAATGAATGAAAACAGAGAGAGGTATAAGCCTTTATTGGAAGACATTCAATTCTGGTTAATAGGGTTTTCTTGCATGATATCTTAGTGATTTTTTTTCTGTGGCCGAAGTATCGACACTCCTTTGGATCCTTACTTGAATTACACAAAAAATGAGACTTGTTATGGTTTGGTCCTTAGTTTTTCTTGTTCTTTTTCCTTTGATTGAGATTTATTATTTAGCTGATGCTTAATGCTATGTGTTAAGGCAGCTCTTTAAAGTAAGCTTTCAGCCAATATTTCCATCCCAGTTGGTTCAAGATGCTAGGTGTTGAGACACCCCAAAGGGCTTACTTGCTCAAGCCTCTCCTTAGCACACACACATCATAGGCATTTAGCTTGTTTTATTCTTTGGACATTGGTGCCCAGCACCTCTTTGGGTCACTAAATACTTTGTCTCAAAGTAGCTCTTGATGGTGGACTTTTGGTTGGCAATCCCGAGTTATTTAACCCAAGTTTCCAGGTGATGAAGCACCCCTTAGAACCTAGTTATCCAAGCTTATCTTTGTACAAGAACATCACAACCATATATCCAAAATCTCAAGCCATTGGTACCCAGCCTTGTTTATTTCTTTTTTTTCTCTTGAATTTTCTTTCTTTTATTATGGACCTCTTTCATTTGTCAAGTCTCATGGAATGTAACTCAAGTTCATATCTCAAAGTCATGCTAACCTCTGGCCTTATTCATGAATCAACTAATGAACCAGCACATACCACCACATAACCTTATTCTATCTTCTATCAAAATAGACCTCTACTCTTTTTTGTTTCACAGCAATTTTTCTTTTATTCAAGCATGGGAAACAAAGCATACAACTTAAGCAAGATGGCATGGCATAAACACTTAGACTAGCGGCCCAAAATGACAATAAAGAAAGACAAACAGAATGTAAAGGTTCATGAAAACAGGGTACAATCATTCTTCCAATTAAAGTACTACAAACCAGAAACAGTTAAGTAATAATACAACCTCTTGGTGTCTTCTTGTTTCTTCCTTGTCATCATCATCCATAGCTTTTGTATCCTTTTTTGTTCTCCTTGGATAATGGTGCATCTTACCCTCCAAGAGATTGAATGACTTACTACAAATATATCGAAAGTTGCTTGCTCCCCAAGCACTTGAGAGATGGTTAGCATGCATGTATGCTTATGATTTTTTGAACTTAAGTTGGTGTGGAAACACCAAACTTAGTTCCTTGCCTACTTTTATATACAGCAAATTAAATACATGCAGGAAACCTTTTGTGCTTTTATTAAGAAAACAAACTATAAACTAGAAAGTAAACAATTGTTAAGTAGTTTCTCTGATTGTTTGGAGTTAGTGACTAGTAATACTGAGGGTTGCAATGTGTTCTTAATGAAATCTGTGGTGTTCCACCAAACTTAGAATTACACATTCACTCTTGGATTGTCTTGGTGTGCAACACCAAACTTAACTCCTTGCAATACAGAGAAACCTACTTAACTCTTTTATTGAAATAACTAAGAAAGGAAAATTACCTCTGGTTGGGTTGCCTCCCAACAAGCACTCTTTTATTGTCATTAGCTTGACATGTTGTTCATGACTTTCTTCCTCTTCTTCTAGTTTGTTAAGAGGAATGACCTCAGGGGGAAAGAAGAGCAAGTCAGTGTCCCCTGTCTTGGCCTCTTCCCAGCAAGCTTTCTTTTGTGATTGTCTTACTTAACTCTTTTATTGAAATAACTAAGAAAGGAAAATTACCTCTGGTTGGGTGGTGGACGAAATTGTGATTCGTACTCTTTGTACTTGTATGAAATTTAATTCGAGATAATAGCTCTTTACTATGTGTGGTCACAACTCCGTTCAACTAACCAGCAAGTGTACTGGGTCGTCCAAGTAATAAACCTTACGTGAGTAAGAGTCGATTCCACAGAGATTGTTGGTATGAAGCAAGCTATGGTCATCTTGTAAATCTCAGTCAGGCGGATAGTAATTGATTATGGATTTTCGAAAATTAATAAATAATAAACATAAAATAAAGATAAAGTTACTCATGTAATCCAATGATGGGGATTTCCGATAGGCGTATGGAGATGCTGTGCTCCTCCTGAATCTCTGCTTTCCTACTGCTTTTATCCAATTGTATCACTCCCTTCTATGGCAAGTTGTATGTAGGGCATCACTGTTGTCAATGGCTACATCCCATCCTCTCAGTGAAAAAGGTCAAAATGCTTTGTCACAGCACGGCTAATCATCTGTCGGTTCTCAATCAGGTTGGAGTAGAATCCCTTGATTCTTTTGAGTCTGTCACTAACGCCCAGCCTTCAGGAGTTTGAAGCTCGTCACAGTCATTCAATTCCGGAATCCTACTCAGAATACCACAGACAAGGTTAGACCTTCCGGATTCCCATGAATGCCGCCATCAATTCTAGCTTATACCACGAAGATTCTGATTAAGGAATCCAAGAGATATGCGCCCGGTCTAGGGTAGAACGGAAGTTGTTGTCAATCACGCGCGTTCATAGGTGAGAATGATGATGAGTGTCACGGATCATCACATTCATCAAGTTGAAGTGCAATGAATATCTTAGAATAGGAATAATTCGAATTGAATAGAAAATAGTAGTAATTGCATTGAAACTCGAGGTACAGCAGAGCTCCACACCCTTAATCTATGGTGTGTAGAAACTCCACCGTTAAAAATACATAAGTGGTAAAGGTTCAGGCATGGTCGAATGGCCAGCCCCCCAAAACATGATCAATAGTCTCCTCAAATGAAGAATAAAATAAAACTGAGACCAAAGATGTCTAATACAATAGTAAATTATCCTATTTATACTAGACTAGCTACTAGGGTTTACATGAGTAAGTAATTGATGCATAAATCCACTTTCGGGGACCACTTGGTGTGTGTTTGGGCTGAGCTTGATCTATCTACGAGCTGAGGCTTCTTTTGGAGTTGAATGCCAAGTTGTAACATATTTTGGGCGTTCAACTCCGGGTCGTGACGTGTTTCTGGCGTTTTACTCCAGACAGCAACATGGAACTGGCGTTGAGTGCCAGTTTATGTCATCAATTCCCAAATAAAGTATGAACTATTATATATTGCTGGAAAGCTCTGGATGTCTAATTTCCAGCGCCGTTGAGAGCGTTCCATTTGGAGTTCTATAGCTCTAGAAAATCCATTTTGAGTGCAGGGAGGTCAGATTCCAACAGCATCAGCAGTCCTTTGTCAGCCTCCTATCAGAGTTTTGCTCAAGTCCCTCAATTTCAGCCAGAAATTACCTGAAATCACAGAAAAACACACAAACTCATAGTAAAGTCCAGAAATGTGAATTTAACATAAAAACTAATGAAAACATCTCTAAAAGTAGCTTGAACTTACTAAAAACTACCTAAAAATAATGCCAAAAAGCGTATAAATTATCCGCTCATCATTGGGTTGCCTCCCAACAAGCGCTCTTTTATCGTCATTATCTTGACATGTGATTCATGACTTTCTTGCTCTTCTTTCAGTTTGTTAAGAGGAATGACCTCAGGGGGAAAGAAGAGCAAGTCAGTGTCCCCTGTCTTGGCCTCTTCCCAACAAGATTTCTTTTGTGATTGGCTTGAGTGAACTTGCTTGTTGGATAATGGGTTGGATTGTTTTTTGACCTTCTCTTTTTCATGGATATGGTCCTTTGTTTCTTGGTCACAATCCTCCTTTTGGTGCTTGTCTTTAATGCCTTCACATCTTTGATATCAAAACTTAGGTGTTGTGAGATAGTTGGAGTGTCCTCTACATCAAAAGCTTCTTGAATTGGTGGTTCAATGAACTCACCTTTTATGCAACTCTCTATTTCATTGGAGTATGGACTCCCTTGATTGACTTCCTCCCTTTCTACTGCATGATGTTGCATTGAGTTTTTTGGGAGTGAGTTTGCATGTTTCTTTGTCCCCCTTAGCAGCCTCTGTGGGTATGGAGCCCTAGGCTTATATACTCTCACAACCTCCTCCTTCTTCATAGGAATCTCACTTGGTATCGGTGCCTCTTTTTCTTGTTCTTCTGATTCCTCCCTTGTACCCACTATTTGGTCCTCATCCTCCTTGCTAAGCACTACTTCTAAGTGTTTTGCCATTTGGTTTAAATATACTTCAATGTTTCTGAAGGTGATGTCTTGTTCTTCCCTTAATGCTCTGAACCATTGAATGAACTCCCCAGCTTCCTGAGAAAGTGAAGTGGTCTCTCTATATGATCTCAGCTTTTCAATGAATTGTTCTTCAAAAGAGGGTTGTGCTATCTGTCTCAATTTTTCTTCATGGTCCTTTTTTGCTATTTTTTCTTCTTCGTTTATCTTTATCATTTCTTCAAGGAGGAGTTCAATCCTAGCAAGTCTATCTAAGAGGGGTTGTGTAGGTTATGATGGTTGGTTGGGGTTGGCTTGAGAATGAAATTGGTTATTTTGTGGTTGTATGTTCTGAAAGTGGTATGAATCTTGTGGGTAATAGAATGAGTTTTGTGGACTGTGAAGAGAATTTTGTGTGTAGTGGAATAAACTTTGTGAATGGTGAAATGAATTGGATGGATTTGGGAAGGAATTTTGTGCTGAGGCATACTCAAGTCATGAAAAATTTGGACATGTAAAACTAGGAGGTGAGGTTGGATAATTAAGAGGTGATGGCTCTTGATGAATGGGGTATGAATGAGTGAAATCTCTTTGATTTTGATCTTTCCAGCCACAACTTGAGTAGTGATCAATTTCATCAAAATATGGACTATTTTGTGGCTCTGAAAAGTACCTCATTTCATGTTCTTGATACTCCTACTCACCATGAGCATAATAACGTGAATCATTCTGTAGTGGTGGAAAGTTTCCCATGAAATTTGATTGACCAAAATATGATGGATGCTCCATTCTTTCTTGAAAAATGCTCTGTCTCAAACAATAATCACCAAAAGAAATTGGAATCTCCATTGTCATAAATGAGGGGTTCTTAGTGAGGCAATATCATAAACAGTTAGTGGATTAGTGTGCTAGAAAGTAAATAAACAAGGAAAAACCACTTAAATTGCAGAGAATAGCAGTAAGAAAACTGAAATAAAACTAATCAACAAAAGAAAAGAAACATGTTCAATCAAGTTATCCTCTAATTTAATCATTGTCAATGCAAAATCAATTCCCGGCAACGGCGCCATAAACTTGATGCACGAAAATCTATATCGCTACAAATTTCCCTCGGCAAGTATACCGAATTGTCATCAAGTAAAAACTCACAATAGAGTGAGGTGGAATCCCACAGGGATTGATTGGTTGAGCAACTTTGATTAGAGGAGTGTTCTAGTTGAACTAAGCAAAATTGAATTGAGAATTGCAGAAATTTAATTGGCGGAAAACGTAAATAGCAAGGAATGTAAATAACAGAAAGTAAATTGCAGGAAATTAAATGGGAATGGGGATGAATAATCATAAATGTAAATAGAAGAATGTAAAGAATGGGAAAGATCAAAAGTGGGGAAGCTTATTGGGCTTAGGAGATGTTGCATTCTCCGGATCAAGTTCATTCTCATCTCTTCCTCAATCCATGCATTCATTGATCTCTTAGCAATCTTAGGTGATTGAATCCTAATTCCTTGGTAATTCAATCTCTCTAAGCTTGAACAATTGTCCAATTCCTTGATCTAATTGCTTATGGGAAGAGATGAAGTACGATCACTGATTATACCACATGTTTTTCTAGATCAAAGTATTGGTAGGATTATATATCACTATATCCATCCAACCTCCAACCCAGTCCAACATGAGAAAGCATTTCTAGTATGATTTCCTCATTCTTCTTCCAAGGTTCAGAGGAAATCCAAGTCTGAGTAATTTCTCTTCCGAGACACTCGCTCAATTGGATGAAGATTGAAAGCTTTCAAGCAAATCAAGAGAATGGAAAGAAGAAGAAGAATAAAAACTATGATTGATCCATTGAATTACAACAGAGCTCCCTAACCCAATGAAGAGGGGTTTAGTTGTTCATAGCTCTGGGAATGAAAATTGAAATTGAAAAGGGAATTTCAAAAGTAAATTGAATTACAGAGTGTTTACAATCCTGGATCCACAGGTCCTATCCCCCAAGGGCCCCCCGGAGCCTTCTTTTCATGTTTAAAAACTCTTCTATTTATACTCTACTTCTCATCTTCAAAATGGGTCTTCAAGTACTTGGATGTGGGCCTTGGCCTTGATTAAAGCAGTTAGGAGTGACACTCTTTGTGACATTGACAATGGGATCAATTCTTTAATGTTCATACTTTGCATGGGTGCTCTAAAAATGAGCTCAGCATGGACATTGGTCACTAACGTTGGTGGCTACTACGTTGGCCAATGTTCTCTTTAAACCAGTGAAGAAAGTTTGAGGCAACATTTGTGCACCAATGTTACTACCAACGTTGGCCTCCTTGTGCGTACGCACACTGCCTTGTGCGTGCGCACACTTGCCATTTTTCTTCTTGTGCGTACACACACAATACTGTGTGTATGCACACAAGGCAATTTTTTGAGCTCTAGCTTTGAGATTTATCGTAGACATTCGCGATAACATTGGTTCAACATTGGCGCCCTTTTTTAGCTTGGAACATTTCCAGCAACGTTGGTGAGTCAGCTTTGGCCACCAATGTTGCTTTGTTGAGCTTGGTGCATTGATGGCAACGTTGGTGAGCCAACTTTGGCCACCAACATTGCTTTCTTTATCTTCTTATCTCACTATAGACTATTATACATGGTTGAAAATCTCTAAATTTCATATTTCTAACCCAACTGGAAGCACCTCAATTGGATATCTGTAACTCAAGTTATGTTCCTTTGAAGGGGACAGGGTCGCTGGCTTTGGTGTGCAACTTTTGAGGCAACGTTGGCACACCAATGTTGGTAACAGCGCCAAATTCTGAAGTTCAAACTTATTGTCCACCCCATACTATTGTATATTGTTGGAAAGCCCTAAATATGTAATTTCCAATTCCGTTAAAAGCGCATTGTTCGAAGCTTTAAAGCTCGAGTTATACTTCATGGAAGGTGAAAAGGTCAGCTGGCCTTACTACAGGTTGATACTATGTTCATCTTTGCACTTTCGGGGCAAGTTTTCTTCCTCAAATTTAGTGTCCACCATGTAGTGCTATATATTCTTGGAAAGATCTAGATCCCTACTTTTCAATGTTTTTGGAATCACCTCATTTAGAGCTTTGTAGCTCAAGTTATTCTTGTTTGAAGAAGGCACAGTCAGGCTATCAGGAGCAACATTTGTGGCAACATTGGTGAGCCAACTTTGGCCGCTAACGTTGCTTGCTCTGCTTCTTCTCTGTCCTTCCTTTTCTTCTTCTTACCTATCATCAATAAAAAATGCATCAAAGTGTTGCTATAATCACAAGATAATGCATCATTCATAGCATCAAACAATTCTTGGATAAATCTCATGAAAATGCACGTATGTAACAATGTTTGATTAAATCAAGGCATGCATATAATTCTCATCCAAATACTTGCTTATTGCCTAAGAAATGCATGAAAACCAAGTAAAAATAATGAAAAAGGTTTGTGAAACTAGCCTAAGATGCCTAGGCATCAGTCTCGGCACTCTTCCGCGTAAATAGCTCATTTAACTAATATGTTGCTCAGACGAGCACTAACACAGGATGGTTTTGGGAACTCTTCAACACTGAATTAATACACTTGAAAAGGTTCGTTGTCATATGGCCCAGTCGATGTCCCTCGTCAAATGCCAATACTAGTTTCTAAATCCAATGGCATTGCATAACCAGGCATATGCCACGCCTCGCTCTTGCAACCTCTTATAGTTGATGTTGTACTCCTCCACCATCCTTGAATATCCTATGTTGACAACAAGTTTTTACAAGTGTGGGACTTTGAATTCTTTTAAAAAGTTGCTACCGATGTACCTAATATAAAACATTGATGAGCGGATAATTTATACGCTTTTCGGCATTATTTTTAGGTAGTTTTTAGTAGGATCTAGCTACTTTTTAGTATATTTTTATTAGTTTTTACGCAAAATTCACATTTCTGGACTTTACTATGAGTTTGTGTATTTTTCTGTGATTTCAGGTATTGTATGGCTGAAATTGAGGGACATGAGCAAAAATCTAATTCAGAGGCTGAAAAAGGACAGTAGATGCTGTTGGATTCTAACCTCCCTGTACTCGAAATGGATTTTCTGGAGCTACAGAAACCCAAATGGCGCGCTCTCAATTGCGTTAGAAAGTAGACATCCTGGGCTTTCCAGAAATATATAATAGTCCATACTTTGTCCGAGTTTTGATGACACAAACTGGCATTTAAACGCGAAATTCCTGCCATATTCTGGCATTAAACGCCAGAAACAAGATAAAAGCTGGAGTTAAACGCCCAAACTGGCATAAAAGCTGGCATTTAACTCCAAGGAAAGTCTCTACACATTAAAGCTTCAATGCTCAGCCCAAGCACACACCAAGTTGGCCCGGAAGTGGATCTCTGCATCATTTACTTATTTCTGTAAACCCTGATAACTAGTCTAGTATAAATAGAACCTTTTACTATTGTATTAGACATCTTTGGATTATCCTTAGATCATCTTTGGACGTTTTTCCTTAGACTTGGAGGCTGGCCATTCGGTCATGCCTAGACCTTCATCACTTATGTATTTTCAACGGTGGAGTTTCTACACCACATAGATTAAGGTGTGGAGCTCTGCTGTTCCTCGAGTATTAATGCAAAGTACTATTGTTCTTCTATTCAATTCAAGCTTATTCTTATTCTAAGATATTCAATCGCACACAAGAACATGATGAATGTGATGATCAAGTGACACTCATCACCATTCTCACTTATGAACGCGTGCCTGACAAATACTTCCGTTCTACATGAAAACAAGCTTGAATGCATATCTCTTGGATCTCTAGTCAACGATTCACATCGTTTTCCCTTTGACAATGGGGCATCTGAATCCGAGATTAGAATCTTCATGGTATAGGCTAGAAACATTTGGCAGCATTCTTGAGATCTGGAAAGTCTAAACCTTGTCTGTTGTATTCCGAGTAGGTTCTGGGAAGGGATGACTGCGACGAGCTTCAAAATCGTGACTGTGGGGTGTAGTGACAGATGCAAAAGGATCATTGGATCTTATTCTAACACGATCGAGAACCGACAGCTGATTAGCCATGCGGTAGCTGTGCCTAGTATTTTTCATCCGAGACGAGAAATCCGACAGTTGATTAGCCGTACAGAAACCGTAGAGGACCATTTTCACTGAGAGGACGAGAGGTAGCCATTGACAACGGTGATCTCCAACATACAGCTTGCCCTGGAAAGGAGTATGAATGATTGAATGAAGACAGTAGGAAAGCAGAGATTCAGAAGGAATAACGCATCTCCATACGCTTATCTAAAATTTCCACCAATGAATTACATAAGTATATCTATCTTTATTCTATGTTTATTTATCTTTTAATTATCAAAATCCCATAACCATTTGAATCCGCTTGACTGAGATTTACAAGATGACCATAGCTTGCTTCAAGTTGACAATCTCCGTGGGATCGACCCTTACTCACGTAAGGTATTACTTGGACGACTCAGTGCACTTGCTGGTCAGCTGTGCGAAGTTGTGAAGAGACGTGTGAATCATGGTATTGTGTACCAGGTTTTTGGAGCCATGCCTAGTGATAACAATTTCGTGCACCAAGTTTCTGGCGCCATTGTCAGGGATTGTTCGAGTTTGGACAACTAACGGTTCATCTTGTTGCTCAGATTAGGTATTTTTCTTTTATTTTCTTCTTCAGAATTTTTAAGAATGAATTCTAGAGTTTCAGATGATGCTTTTATCATCACAGGAGCTAGTCGATTCCCATCAATTTGGCTGTTGTAATGTCATGCTGAAGCTTGGTTGACCATGTCTAATCTTTTTAGACTGAAACTTTAGACTAACATTGCATGATTCCTGAAATTCGTATTAAAAATTTTTGAGTTTCTTATTTTCTTTTTCAAAATAATTTTCGAAAAAAAAATTTATAAAATCATAAAATCAAAAATATTTTGTGTTTCTAGTTTGAGTCTAGTGTCAATTTTAAAGTTTGGTGTCAATTGCATGTTTGTATTCTTCTTGCATTTTTCGAAAATGTGTTCTTGTGTTCTTCATTGATCTTCAAGTTGTTCTTGATGATTTTCTTTGTCTGATCTTCAAATTCTCTTGTTTTGTGTCCTTTGTTGTTTCTCATGTACATTCTCAAATTGTTAGTGTCCATAGTATACAAACTTCTAAATTTGGTGTCTTGCATAAAATTTTTTCAAAAAATATGTTCTTGGTGTTCATCTTGACATTCAAAGTGTTCTTGCATTATCTATTTGATTCTAATTTTTCATGATTAGTTTCATTTTGTTGTTTTTTTTTCCTTTTCCTCATTAAAAAGTAAAAAAAAAATCAAAATTATGTCTTTTCAAGTCAATAATACAAAGAATTGAAGATTCAGAACATACAGCAGAGGAATCACAGAGAAAAAACTGGGCATTCAAAACACCCAGTGAGAAAGGAATTCTGGCGTTTAAACGCCAGCCAGGGTACCTGGCTGGGCATTTAACACCCAAGGAGGTAGTATTTTGGGCGTTAAATGCCAGAATGGATACCATTCTGGGCGTTTAACGCCAGGATAGCACCAAAGAGGAGATTTTGTATTCAATTTAAATCTTTTTCAAATTTTCAAGTTTTAAAACTAATTTTTCAAAATCTTATCTTTTTAATATCCTCTCTTATCAATCATATCTTTTTCAAAATCAAATCTTTTTCAAATTTTTTTCATTTTTCTTTCAATATTTTCAAAAATCCTTGCTAATAATTAATGTTGTGATTCAAAAATTTTAGTTTTGTTACTTTCTTGTTAAGAAAGGTTCAATATTTGAATTTTAGAATCCTATCTTTTAATTTCTTGTTAGTCAAGTCATCAAATTTTAAAAACTAAATCTTTTTCAAAAATTTGTTTTTCAATCATATCTTTTCAAACATATCTCTTTTTTTTTTCAATCAAATTTTCCTATCTCTTTCAAAATCACCTAACCACTTTCTCATTTTTTGCACTTAATCACTTTCTCATTTTTTATTTTCGAAAACCATTAACCATTTTTCAAAATTCTTTTTAATTAACTAATTATTTTAAAGTTTGATTTAATTTTCGAAAATTTCTTCTCTCTCATCTCATTCTATTTAATCACTAACACTTCTCCTCTACTAGCAATTCGGACTCTCTCATTCCTTATATGTTCGAATTCGCCTCTATCTACCTCACCCTCCTAGTCTTATTTTCCTCTGACACCTTAAGGAATCTCTATACTATTACATAGAGGATTCCTCTTCCTTTCTGTTCTCTTCTTTTTCATATGAGGAGGAGCAAGGACAAGAACATTCTTGTTGAAGCTGAGAAGGACAAGGACATTCTTGTTGAAGCAGATCCTGAACCTGAAAAGACTCTAAGGAGGAAGCTAAAGGAAGCTAAAGCACAATCCTCTGGAGAGGACTTGACAGAAACATTCAAAAAAGAAGAAGATATGGCAGCTAAAAATAACAACAATGCCAGGAAGATGCTTGGTGACTTCACTGCACCAAATTCCAACTTACATGGAAGAAGCATCTCAATCCCTGCCATTGGAGCAAATAATTTTGAGCTAAAGCCTCAATTAGTTTCTCTGATGCAACAGAATTACAATTTTTATGGACTTCCATCAGAAGATCCTTTTTTTGTTCTTAACTGAATTCTTGCAGATCTGTGATACTGATAGGACCAATGGAGTTGATCCCGAGGTCTATAAGCTTATGCTTTTCCCTTTTGCTGTAAGAGACAGAGCTAGAATATGGTTGGACTCTCAACCTAGAGATAGCCTGAACTCTTGAGATAAGCTGGTCACGACTTTCTTAGCCAAATTCTTTCCTTCTCAAAAGTTAAGTAAGCTTAGAGTGGATGTTCAAACCTTCAAGCAGAAAGAAGGTGAATCCCTCTATGAAGCTTGGGAAAGATACAAGCAACTGACCAAAAAGTATCCTTCTGACATGCTTTCAGAATGGACCATCCTGGATATATTCTATGATAGTCTGTCTGAATTGTCTAAGATGTCATGGACCATTCTGCAGGTGGATCTATTCACCTAAAAAAAATGCCTGCAGAAGCTCAGGAACTCATTAAAATGGTTGTAAATAACCAGTTCATGTACACTTCTGAAAGGAATCCTGTGAGTAATGGGACGCCTTAGAGGAAAGGAGTTCTTGAAATTGATGCTCTGAATGACATATTGGCTCAGAACAAAATGATGACTTAGCAAGTCAATATGATTTCTCAAAGTCTAAATGGATTGAAAATGCATCCAACAGTACTAAAGAAGCATCTTTTGAAGAAGAAGCTTATGATCTTGAGAACCCTGCAATGGCAGAGGTGAATTACATGGGTGAAGCCTATGGAAACACCTATAATCCCTCATGGAGAAATCATCCAAATTTCTCATGGAAGGATCAACAAAAGCCTCAACAAGGCTTTAACAATAATAATGGTGGAAGAAACAGGTTTAGCAATAGCAAACCTTTTCCATCATCCTCTCAACAACAGACAGAGAATTTTGAGTAGAATCCATCTAGCTTAGCAAATATAGTCTCTGATCTATCTAAGACCACTCTCAGTTTCATGAATGAAACAAGGTCCTCCATCAAAAACTTAGAGGCACAAGTGAGTCAGCTGAGTAAAAGAGTTACTGAAACTCCTCCTAGCACTCTCCCAAGCAATACAGAAGATAATCCCAAAAGAGAGTGCATGGCCATAACTGTGACCAACATGGCCAAACCTAAAGAGAGTGAAAAGGCAGTGATTCCCAGTGAGGAAGACCTCAGGGAATGTCCACTATCCATTAAGGAGTACCCCAATGAGGAACCAAAGGAATCTGAGGCTCATACAGAGACCATAGAGATTCCTTTGAACTTCCTTTTACCATTCATGAGCTCTGATGACTATTCATCTTCTGAAGAAGATGAAGACATTGTTGAAGGGCAAGTTGCCCATTATTTAGGAGCAATCATGAAGCTGAATGCCAAGCTATTTGGTAATGAGACTTGGGAGGATGAACCTCCATTGCTCATTAATGAACTGAATACCTGGGTTCAGCAAACTTTACCTCAAAAGAAACAGGATCCTGGTAAATTTCTAATACCCTGTACCATAGGCGCCATGACCTTTGAGAAGGCTCTGTGTGACATAGGGTCTGGTATTAACCTCATGCTACTCTCTGTAATGGAGAAACTAGGAATCTTTGAGGTACAAGCTACAAGAATCTCACTAGAGATGACAGACAAATCAATGAAACAGGCTTATGGACTAGTAAAGGACGTGCTAGTAAAGGTTGAAGGCCTTTACATCCCTGCTGATTTCATAATTCTAGACACTGGGAAGGATGAGGATAAAGCCATCATCCTTGGCAGACCTTTCCTAGCCACAGCAAAAGTTGTGATTGATGTTGACAGAGGAGAGTTGGTTCTTCAATTGAATGAGGACTACCTTGTATTCAAGACTCAAGGTTCTCCTTCTGTACACATGGAGAAGAAATATGAAAAGCTTCTCTCAATACAGAGTCAAACAAAACCCCCACATTCAAACTCTAAGTTTGGTGTTGGGAGGCCACAACCAAACTCTAAGTTTGGTGTTGAGAGGCTACAACCAAACTCTAAGTTTGGTGTTGAGAGGCCACAACCATGCTCTGATTATCTGTGAGGCTCCATGAGAGCTCACTGTCAAGCTATTAACATTAAAGAAGTGCTTATTGGAAGGTAACCCAATTTTTATTTATCTATGTTAAAATTTCATTTTCCATTATTATTTTATATTTTCTTTAGGTTGATGATCATGTGGAGTCACAAAAACAACTGCAAAAATCAAAGCAAATTCAAAAATAGCATTAAAAATAGCACACCCTTGAGGATGAACTTACTGGCATTTAAACGCCAGTAAAAGTAGCAGAATGGGCATTAAACACCCAGTCTGGCACCATTCTGGGTGTTTAACGCCAGAAAATGGGCACCAGACTGGCGTTTAACGCCAGAAACAGGCTACAGCTTGGCATTAAACACCACGAAAGGTATAAAAGCTGGCGTTTAATGCCAGAAACAGGCAGCAATCTGGCATTAAACACCAGAATTGCACTCTAAGGGTGTTTTTGCATGCTTAAATAGGAGTAGGGATGAGAAGTCATTGACCCCTCAGGATTTGCGAACCCCACATGATCCCCACCTACCCTACCTCTCTCTCTCCCCCTCACACATCTCTATAATACTCTACCCAAAATACCACTCACCTATCAAATCCTATTCTCTTCCCTATATTCTCTTCACCAATCTTTCCCTATAAATACCCCTCTTCACTCTTTCATTTTCACACATCACAACCACTCTCCTACCCCCTTGGCCGAACATATCTTTCCCTCAATCTCTTCTATTTTCTTCTTCTTCCCCTTCTTTCTTTCTTTTTTTGCTCGAGGACGAGCAAACCTTTTAAGTTTGGTGTGGTAAAAGCATTGCTTTTTGTTTTTCCATAACCATTTATGGCACCTAAGGCCAGAGAAACCTCTAGAAAAAAGAAAGAGAAGGCAAAAGCTTCCGCCTCCGAGTCATGGGAGATAGAGAGATTCATCTCAAAGGTCCATCAAGACCACTTCTATGAAGTTGTGGCCAAGAAGAAAGTGATCTCTGAGGTTTCTTTCATGCTCAAGAAGAATGAGTATCTGGAGATCCGAAGAAGAAGTTGGGAAGTTCTTGCCAACCCCATTCAACAAGTCAGAATCTTAGTGGTTCAAGAGTTCTATGCCAATGCATGGATCACTAGGAACCATGATCAAAGTATGAACCCGAATCCAAAGAATTGGCTTACAATGGTTCGGGAAAAATACTTAGATTTCAGTCCGAAAAATGTAAGGTTGGCATTCAACTTGCCAATGATGCAAGAAAATGAACGCCCCTACACTAGAAGGGTTAACTTTGATCAAAGGTTGGACCAAGTCCTCATGGACATATGTGTAGAAGGAGCTCAATGGAAAAGAGACTCAAGAGGTAAGCCAGTTCAATTGAGAAGACCAGACCTTAAGCCTGTGGCTAGAGGATGGTTGGAGTTCATCCAACGCTCCATCATTCCTACTAGCAATCGATCCGAAGTAACATTGGATCGGGCCATCATGATCCATAGTATCATGATTGGGGAGGAAGTGGAAGTTCATGAGATCATACCTCTAGAACTCTACAAGGTGGCTGACAAGTCCTCCACTTTGGCAAGGTTAGCCTTTCCTCATCTCATTTGTCACCTATGCAATTCGGCTGGGATTGACATAGAAGGGGACATCCTCATTGATGAGGACAAGCCCATCACTAAGAAAAGGATGGAGCAAACAAGAGAGCTCACTCATGGACCTCAACAAGAGCATGAGGAAATTCCTCATCAAGAAATCCCTGAGATGCCTCAAGGGATGTTTTTCCTCCACACAACTATTGGGAGCAACTCAACACCTCTTTGGAAGGCTTGAGTTACAACATGTACCAATTAAGGGTGGGGCACCAAGAGCACTCCATCATTCTCCATGAGATTAGAGAAGATCAAAGAGCTATGAGGGAGGAGCAACAAACGCAAGGAAGAGACATAGAAGAGCTCAGGCATTCCATTGGATCTTCAAGAGGAAGAACTAGCTGTCATTACTAAGGTGGACCCGTTCTTTGATTTCCTTGTTCTTATTTTTCTGTTTTTCGAATTTGATGCTTTATGTTTGTCTATGTTTGTGTCTTCATTACATGATTATTAGTGTCTAGTGTCTATGTCTTAAAGCTATGAATAACTCCATGAATCATTCACCTCTCTTAAATGAAAAATGTGCCTAATTACAAAAGAACAAAAAGTACTTGAATTTCAAATTATATCTTGAAATTAGTTTAATTATTTTGATGTGGTGGCAATACTTTTTGTTCTCTGAATGAATGCTTGAACAGTGCATATTTTTTATAGTGAAGTTTATGAATGTTAAAATTGTTGGCTCTTGAAAGAATGAGAACAAAGAGAAATGTTATTGATAATCTGAAAAATCATGAAATTGATTCTTGAAGCAAGAAAAAGCAGTGAAAAAAAAGGTGAAAAAGAAAAAAAAAAGAAAAAGAAAAAGAAAAAGCAAGCAGAAAAAGCCAATAGCCCTTTAAACTAAAAGGCAAGGGTAAAGAGGATCCAAGGCTTTGAGCATTAATGGATAGGAGGGCCCAAGGAAATAAAATCCAGGCCTAAGCGGCTAAATCAAGCTATCCCTAACCATGTGCTTGTGTCATGAAGGTCCAAGTGAAAAGCTTGAGACTGAGTGGTTAAAGTCGTGATCCAAAGCAAAAAGAATGTGCTTAAGAATTCTAGACACCTCTAATTGGGGACTTTAGCAAAGCTAAGTCACAATCTGAAAAGGTTCACCCAGTTATATGTCTGTGGCATTTATATATCCGGTGGTAATACTGGAAAACAAAGTGCTTAGGGCCACGGCCAAGACTCATAAAGTAGTTGTGTTCAAGAATCAACATAGTGAACTAGGAGAATCAATAACACTATCTAAATTCTGAGTTCCTATAGATGCTAATCATTCTGAACTTCAAAGAAAAAAGTGAGATGCCAAAACTGTTCAGAAGCAAAAAGTTACTAGCCCCGCTTATCTAATAAGGACTAAGTTTCATTGATATTGTGAGATTCATTGTATATTCTCTTCTTTTTATTTTATTTTATTTTTAGTTGCTTAGGGACAAGGAACAATTTAAGTTTGGTGTTGTGATGAGCGGATAATTTATACGCTTTTTGACATTGTTTTTAGGTAGTTTTTAGTAGGATCTAGCTACTTTTTAGTATATTTTTATTAGCTTTTAAGAAAAATTCACATTTCTGAACTTTACTATGAGTTTGTGTGTTTTTCTATAATTTCATGTATTTTCTGGCTGAAATTGAAGGACCTGAGCAAAAATCTGATTCAGAGGCTAAAAAGGACTACAGATGCTGTTAAATTCTGACCTTACTGCACTCGAAATGGATTTTCTGGAGCTACAGAAGCCCAAATGGTGCACTCTCAATCGCTTTAGAAAATAGAAATCATGGGCTTTCCAGCAATATATAATAATCTATACTTTGTCCGAGTTTTGACGACACAAACTGGCGTTTAAACGCCAACTTCCTGCCCTATTCTGGCGTTAAACGCCAGAAACAGGATAAAAGCTGGAGTTAAATGCCCAAACTGGCATAAAAGCTGGTGTTTAACTCCAAGAAAAGTCTCTACACATGAAAGCTTCAATGCTCAGCCCAAGCACACACCAAGTGGGCCCAGAAGTGGATCTCTGCATCATTTACTTATTTCTGTAAACTCTAGTAACTAGTCTAGTATAAATAGAACCTTTTACTATTGTATTAGACATCTTTGGATTATCCTTAGATCATCTTTGGATGTTTTTCCTTAGACTTGGAGGCTGGCCATTCGGCCATGCTTGGACCTTCATCACTTATGTATTTTCAACGGTGGAGTTTCTACACCACATAGATTAAGGTGTGGAGCTCTGCTGTTCCTCGAGTATTAATGCAAAGTACTATTGTTTTTCTATTCAATTCAAGCTTATTCTTATTCTAAGATATTCATTCGCACACAAGAACATGATGAATGTGATGATCAAGTGACACTCATCACCATTCTCACTTATGAACACGTGCCTGACAAACACTTTCGTTCTACATGAAAACAAACTTGAATGCATATTTCTTGGATTTCTAGTCAACGATTCACATTGTTTCCCCTCTGACAATGGGGCATCTGAATCTGAGATTAGAATCTTCGGGGTATAGGCTAGAAAAATTTGGCAGCATTCCTAAGATCTGGAAAGTCTAAACCTTGTCTGTGGTATTCCGAGTAGGATCTGGGAAGGGATGACTGTGACGAGCTTCAAACTCGCGACTGTGGGGCGTAGTGACAGTCGCAAAAGGATCATTGGATCTTATTCCGACACGATCGAAAACCGACAGCTGATTAGCCATGTGGTAGCTGTGCCTGGTATTTTTCATCTGAGACAAGAAATTCGACAGTTGATTAGCCGTACAGAAACCGTGGAGGACCATTTTTACTGAGAGGACGGGAGGTAGCCATTGACAACGGTGATCCCCAACATATAGCTTGCCATTGAAAGTAGTATGAATGATTGAATGAAGACAGTAGGAAAGTAGAGATTCAGAAGGAATAACGCATCTCCATACGCTTATCTGAAATTTCCACCAATGAATTACATAAGTATCTCTATCTTTATTCTATGTTTATTTATCTTTTAATGATCAAAATCCCATAACCATTTGAATCCGCCTGACTGAGATTTACAAGATGACCATAGCTTGCTTCAAGCCGACAATTTCCGTGGGATCGACCTTACTCACGTAAGGTATTACTTAGACGACCTAGTGCACTTGCTGGTCAGCTGTGCGAAGTTGTGAAGAGACATGTGAATCATGGTATTGTGCACCAAGTTTTTGGAGCCATGCCCAGTGATAACAATTTCATGCACCAAACATCCACCATACTTTTCGAGGTTGCCAATCACCTCCGGAATGATTTACTGCTGCCCAGATTGACTTATGCCGGTCTGAGATTATATGCACATCGTCTCTTCTAACAACATGTCTTCGTAAATTACTAAGAAAAAAGTGTCATGCATCTGCGGTCTTTCCCTTCACGGGGGCAAAAGCGATAGGCACAATGTTATAGTTCCCATCTTGTGCAACAACAACAAAAAGTGCACCTTTGTATTTTCTGCAAAAGGGTGTGCCGTCAACCTAAACTAGAGGCTTGCAATGCTTGAACACTCTAATGCATAAATTGAAACTCCAAAATATGCGGTGATGTATCCTGACACTGTCTGCCTCCTCACTCCTATTGTACAGGGGTCATGTTTCTATTTAGACAATTGAGCCAAGCATCTTCTGAACCATGACCGAGAACCACCATGGCAAAGCTCGGTAAGAATCTTCCCAACCACCGAAGACTTTGGGTATGGACTTCTACTTTGCTAACCAAGCCTTTCGGTAACTGATGGTGTAGTTGAACTTTGACTGGACTTCCACAATTATAGATTTCACTTTAATAAATGGGTCGGTCTCAACCAATGGCTTTATAGCCTCAACAATTGTGTCTGAATCCAAATTGGAATGATCATGTGAAATCGTTCCCAGGGTGCACATGTGCCTACTGTTGTATCTCTTCATCTCCAACAACTTTTTTTCCATTTCAAGCAGGCTCGGATAAGCCAGTCGCACCCACGACCATACGTCTTGCATTTTGCATAAAACGTCTGTGGCTCAGACTCATATACATTGTAGTCGACTCCTCTAGAGATAGTGTAACTTCTAATTGCTCCAACAACTGACTTTTTAGAACTATATTCTATTCTAATCCTAAATTCTCCGTCCTCAGGATCAATAACACCAAACAAAACAAAAATCATCACTCATTTATCCATCAAAAATATAAATTAAGAAAAATGTATTATTCACTCATCACACACCTATGTTTGCATATTCGAAAAATTTCAGTGCATGTATGGCATCAAGATCCAAGTTACGTATAAAAGGTTGAACGTCCATCGGTTGACTAACTGCGGGAGGAACCACTGAAGGATTACCATGTTATTCATAACACGCAGCGAAAGTAATAAAGTAATCCTAAAGATCTATTTTGTGCTTACACTTTATTCCAATAATAAACAATATATAGATCAGATCTAAATACCTGTGTGTACGCTAATAAAAATCATTTTTTCCTTTGATGGTACGAAGGCGCTATGCATATCCACTCCGAGACCAACCTTTGTTGTCAACTTCTTGACTAATGGACATCTGATCTAAATTGAAAAATCTCTTGCAACTCTTTGCATGCCATAAAATTCTTCTCCAAGAATTAGGCTCACATACGTTTATGTTGTAGAGATAAAGGGATAAAACTCATGTTTTTATTCTCTTCTGTTTCCTGTACTCTTAGCATACATATATATAATACGAGATTTGTTACTGATTTTAAATTTGAATCTCAATTCAAATTTAAATCATATCTTGAAATTCTAAATCTGAATCCTTCAAGTTTATGAATCATATATGATGAACTGATTTCTATCGGTAAAGAAATTCACAAGAATATAATCGTGTTGTAAGTATAGTTTCTAAACCAACAGAGAATCCTTTCGTACAAAAGTTTGGTTGTCACAATTAACAAAACCCAATAAAATTTATAATCGAAGTATTCAAACCTCGGGTCGTCTTCTCAAGGAATTGCAGGGAAGTATGATTTATTATTGGTTATGGAAAATAATATTTTTTGGTTTTTGAAAGATTGAACAGGGAAAATAAATTGCAGGAAAAATAAATTAATAACTAGAAAAACTCTTGATAAGATATGAAAACTGGACGTCCTATCCTAGTTATCCTTATCAATTATGATGAGAATTGTATTTTGCTCCCACCTTATTAACCTCTAACTATGAAGGTAAGTTAAGTGGATGAATCAATTTGATTCCTCAGATCCTAGTCAATTCCTAAGAAAAGACTAGAGTTATTGGAATTCAAATTAATTAGCAAAGATAATAATTATCAATCATAATGAGTTTGATAACTCAAGTATCTCCAATTAATCAATTCATCAATTAAAGCAAAGAATATAAAAAGCTAAGTAAAAATCATAAATCTGAAATACCTCAAATTATATTTAAACATAAATTCAAATCTAACATGAAAGGGTTCATAAGCCAATTTGGCAACATGAGTCAAATACAAGTAAAAGCATTAGAGTATCTAAAAGTAGAAGATAAACATAAATTAAAGTAACATTGAACCTGGAATGAAGAAGAATAATCCTAAAACTAATAGAAATCCTAAATTCTAAGAGAGAGGAGAGAGCCTCTCTCTCTAGAAAAACTACATCTAAAACTAAAATTGTGAATAATGAATGTTGTATTTAGTATATCCCCCTTTGAGTCTTTGCATGTTCCCTGGCTTTATTATGTGTTTCTGAGCCGAAAACTGGGTCAAAAACAGCCCAGAAATCGCCCCCAGCGATTTTTGATAATTCTATAGATCGCGCATGTCAGGCGTACGCGTCATCCAGACGTGCGCGTCATTCAGCGTTTTCCTTGCCACGCGTACGCGTCGTCCACGCATTCGCGTCATTCGTGCAGATTCCAATCCACGCGTTCACGTCAGGCACGCGAACGCGTCACTGCGATTTTCTCTATTTCGCGCGATCGCGTGAGCCATGCGTCCGCGTCGGTGTTCGCTGGTCATCTCCTTGGTTTCTTGTGTTCCTTCCATTTTTGCAAATTTCCTCTCCATCCTCTAAGTCATTCCTGCCCTGTAATCCCTGAAATCACTTAACACACATATCAAGGCATCGAATGGTAATAAGCGAGGATTAAACATAGCAAATTTAAAGCCCAAAGAAGCATGTTTTCAATCATAGCACAAAATCCGGAAGGAAAAAGTAAAACCATGCAAATAGTATGAATAAGTGGGTAAAGAGTTGATAAAAACCACTCAATTGAGTACAAGATAAACCATAAAATAGTAGTTTATCAATATCATAACTCAATTTGAAACAGAATCAATTAGGATCTCATCCAAATTTAGAAATAGAATAACTAATTATTCTCAAATCTCATTTAATATTCTCAATTATCATACTATTATTATATTCTTGGCGCTAGCAAAGAATATAATAATATTCTATTTTGAATTAATATAATTATTTAATTGATCAAATCAAAATAATAATTAAATAATTCTATAGTAAAGATTAAAACACTCGTTAGTGTGTGACCCCATAGGTTCAATACTAAGCGGGTAGGAAATTAGTCATACTAAATTTACTAATCAAGGTTGGCGTCTAACAACACTCCTCAATGACCCGATAGTATGAAGTAATATATTTTTACTAAGAACCTTAGAAGAACAAAGTATAATTCCTTCCATCTTTCCAGCTCTTGGTTAACCCTTAGAGTATGGTTTAATTGTCAAACTCTAACTTGTTACCATTATTATAATGAACTGTGAATGACTAAAGAAACTCATTTCTTCATTCATTCAATTCCCTTGACTAAGGTTTTATTCATCTGAGTCATTATAATCATAGAGCTCAAACTCCTTACCAAGAGTTGACAGATTCCTTATTGATTAATCATGAATTCTACATGTATTTAAATTATACCCAATATCCATTCAACTAGCACCCTAGGGTATTAGGTGTCCGGAATCGAAGTATAACAAATACATTGTTAATTACTATGGCAGTCGCGGGTCAAAAGAAACTCTATTACTATATTCATCTTGAGAATATCTTATTGACAAATATGCGATAATTATAACTATTAGGAATTCTCAGAGTGAGTAAGTTCAATTGTCATATCTCTATATGCACCATCTATATATATAATTTAATAAATGAGATCTATTAATCTTCATCCAATGAAGATCATTAATAATCTTATGATCAAGAACAATTTAGATTAAATTATAAAAGATTCATCTCTCAACATTATGATCACCATCACAATGATAAATCTCTAAACTTAATCAATGACCTTATTATATTAACATTTTAATATAATAACAATAACAAATTATTTGACACATGATTGATTGGATTGTGGTCATACTATTTATTCCCAACAACCACTACATTCTCCATTACTGCCTCACCTCCCATATTACCATCCTCATCTTCGTCGTCGGCTTCATAACTAGCTTCAAAGTCCTCTTTGTTATCACTGTTCATTCCTTCGTATACTTCAACTTTATCATCCTCTATATCTGAATTATGTTGAATCCCATCTTTCTCTACATTTTCAAACTCAACATAAAACTCAATCTTTTGGCTGTCGTCCTTGAGTCTTCCGGTGAATATGGAATATGTGCTGCATACTTGCTACGTCAATGATCAGCATAATATCAAACTGTATTCGACCACAAAAAACTATAACGGAATTTCAGTATAGGATATTGCCCACTCTCCTCAACATATCGTTCTCCATGCTTTGACAAATACCGTGCTGAAATTCTATGAACGTCATGATGCATAGAACCAAAAACAAAAATAGATTTTCACACGCAAAGCTCACTCCCTTATGAATATTCTGTATAATTTCACCGTTGTGATACCCTACTAAATTTGCAGCACCCTTCATTACACTAGAAACACGCTCAAACAACTCTCCTCTTTACAATGAAATGATATCAAATTTTGCTTTATATAAAAAGAATACTCAACACGCAAATTACATGTTGCATCATCATAAATCAAAGTAACATACGTCAATATTACGCCCTTACATATTGAGTCAGCACACCTTTTACATATTGTAACTACTTACCTGATATATCTACCAATTTACAAATACACCAAATGTACCTATTTTTACTAAAAATACCAAGAATTCTTTCATACGAAAACAATGAGCCAATAATACAGTTTCATTTAAAAAGAACATTAAAAATTAAATTTTTTAAATAAAAAATTATTTCCAGTCATAGGTTCATAGCACATAACACACACTCCAACCACAATCACAAACACTCATTATGGAGTTTTCCACGGAATAACTTAATTTACTTATACCTATATATTATGAGAATTTAATTTTTATGTATTATTAAATAAATAAATTAAAATATATAACTATAAAATATTTTATAGTTTTAGTACATTAAAATTAAAGAAATCATGAAAATTTGCTTTCGTGTCTCATTATAGAAAGTGTTAGAGACTAATATTTAACGTAAAAAAAATAAAAATTTAATTAATATTAATCTAAATATAAAGAATATTAATCACGTAGTATTTTTGTATAAACTAACAACGAATTAATATGAAGAAATAGGCTTTAATTGGACCAAGTAGTCCACGTAGGATTTACGGAAAGAGGAAGGTCCCACGTGTCACGTGAAGATGGTCCCACCGCCACGTAATCAGCAAACAATTGCGTTAGGCACTCTTCATTTACAGAATCTCTTCTAATCTTCTCGCCACCAATCCTCGTTCTCCTCCCACGTGGGTCTTTGGGTCCCACTTCACTATTCATGTGTTTTATTGTACTTACCTGCCGTTTATAGCTTTTTATTTGAAACTAATTATTTTGATCAGTAATTATCCGTTAATATTCCTTCTTCTTAAGAATTTTCTTTCCTTTTTTTTAGTTTTCATTTATCTACAAAGTTACTAGTTAATTATGAATTGAAACATTTTATTTCACTAATAAATTGTTTTTATTTTTAATTTTTATACTTAACATTTCTTGTGATGATATACAGTTTATGCATACGTACCTTTCCTCTATAGTGGCCATAATTTCACTTTATTTATTGAGATGTACTTATTAATTTATCAATTAATATATAAGAAATCAGTTACTTCTATATAATATACAAAAACACATATTAAAAATATATCATAGTTATATATAAATACATAATAATTAATTTAATAAATATTTTTGTGCACAATAATATTTTTGTGTATAATATATTATGAACTTTTATCAATTTGCTTTGGGTTTGCTGTATATACCTTTTTATCTCTCTCTTTTTACGTGCATTCTTATTATAATATTTTCCTCATATATTAATATTTTTAACCAGCAACCTCGCTATATATGTAGCCACCTTCCCTACAAATCCAACAAATCTCATTGTCTTTCTCTTCGCCTGGTTTAATTTTCATACCCCATTTCTTGTCTTTTCCAATCTTTTCTTCATTCTTCTAGCTAGCCCTTCTTTACTCTCTCTTTAATTATATTTTTTTACAGAGAAGTAGTACAATATATACTTAGAAACTTATCATAATATCAGATCGGATCATATTAAACCTCTTTCTAAAGTAGAACAAATATAAGATTATTCTCAGACTCGGATTAATATATAAAGACCATGGAAAACTCCTCATCTGCATCGTATATCCACCTGGTGAGTTTTTCTTTTTCTTCTTTTCCCCTTTTTCGGTTTGTGATATAAATATAAGTGAAATTTTAATTAATAATTATACAAGGGTCTAATATATATATATGTATGTGTATAGGTGCACCGTTTGATAGAGGAGTGTATCCTCTTCAACATGAGCAGAGAAGAGTGTATGGAAGCTCTTTCCAAACATGCAAATATTCAGCCCGTTATTACCTCCACCGGTAATTAATTAACTAAATCACCTATCTTGCTTAATTAGCTTAACTGCTTTAATTTCAACGGCTCTGTATGTTGGATCAATAATAATAAAAATGAACTTTCATTTTTTCTTTAATTCCATCACATATATAT
>NC_029777.3:19468745-19476315 GCF_000817695.3 Arachis duranensis
TATCATGTGCTTGTTTATTAATTTTCGAGACTAATACAGAAAATGTAATTAATGAGTCCATTAGCTTGTATTAATGTAGTATTTATTATCACGTATAGGTTGGGAAAAAGGAACAGAAAAATGTATAATTCATGAATTGTTATGGATGATGTTATCTCATTGTTATTTTCAAACTCATTTATTTATTTTGATATTTGGTTGTTGCTGGGGGCATGGCGGCCAAATAAAAAATGAAATGGATATTTGAATGACGCACGTGCATGCATGTGTTGAGAGCAGTGTGGAAGGAGTTGGAGAAAGAGAATAAGGAGTTCTTCGAGGCATACTCAAATAGCAGAGCCCAGAGAGCAGCAGCTTCAGAGCAAGACACAAGGCAAATGATTCGCGACATGCTCTCAGATCCTTCCAAACAACGAGTTTAGCTTTTGGACGCAAACAAGGTTATATTTCTCAAATTAATTCCACCACCAACTCTACATTAAAATTGACCAATCTTATATCATCAGTAAATATTATTATTTTTTATTAATATTTAATTAATTGAATTAATTAGATGCTAATAATAATTAATATTCTGTAAACTACTAAATTACATTTGAAAAATTTACGTGTTGGACAAAAATAATTAAAAAACAAAATGCTACCATTTTTAAAAATTAATAAAAACGATTAGTCGTCAAATAATTCTGTGTCTACTGACCAAAAAGAGGGTGTGACACCATATAAGATTGTCACATAAAAATTCGTACTTGTCACATCATCTTAATTTTTTAAAAAATAGTTGTCATTTTTAATTTTTTAGACTTTTCCTCGATGCTTAAATCTTTGAGAGATGCATTTTAGGTAAATTATTCTTTTGTGAGAATATTAAGAAATCAGTATTTTTAATAAATAATAAATAAAAATTTGATCAATATTACTTCAAATATAAAAAAATAATATTTACCTAGTATTTTTTTATAATTTTCTTACAAAAATACCGAATCAACACATATCTTTTAAAAAGTTAAAATATGTATTTTAAAAAAATAATTAACTATCTTCTTATTTTTTTTTCAAAATATTCACATATTGTCATATTTTTTATATTAATAAATTGCAATAATATATAAATATGTTTTAGTTTAAAACAAATAAATTATAACCGTAAAAGTTCAAAACGACATTTCTTGTTTAAAAAGCATATCACGAAAGTCTATTTAATCATAATAAAAAAATGTTAAATAAAAATATATAGAAATAACACCAAATCTGTTCAGGTAAGTAGGTAACTGAGGTCACCAATTGAGGTTTGTTTTGAATTGACAATAGAGTGGAATGGCGAAGGAGCAAGCTGGCGGGGACAAAACGACGCGGGAGAAGGGAACAGAACGGCGTCGTATTAATAATGGACGGTACAAATGTCTCTGTTTGATTTGTCTTAATATGTGCAATTAGTTGAAGTCAACACAGCACTTCTATACACTACAGTGACTGGGAGAGCGTGACGTGGATGCACGTGTCAAATAATTACTCGTAAAGAGAATGTGTAAGACTCATGAGTCCATATGTACATCTAGATTATCATATTATATAAAGAGAAATGTATTAGCATTTCCCATCATTTACATTTAATGTTTTAGATATTTGAACTATATCTATAACACTATAACCTCTATTTTTTTCTTGCTTAGAGAAATAATAATAAATAGGTTAGTCCCTTCGGAAGCACACTATAATAATTTTCTAGTAATTGGATACGTGCCTTTTGTGCTGTGCAATGTTGTTAATTGTTCCATTGGTGACTGGTGAGGTGAGGTCGGATATATGATGTAACGTAGATTTGTGGATGCCTTTATATATAGGTGGTGGCAATGTGCAATTCGTATTTGACAACGTAGGTAGGTACGTACATGTATGTGGTGGGGTTATGAGGTTGTGTTTTGTGCTTATTGTATTTAAACAGTCGCTGTAGCAGAGTCGCTTTCCACCAGTTTTATAAAGAAAAGAGGAAAATGGCTAGGATTTTATTTTTTAAATAAACATGTATGTATAGTGTGCCGTATAGGAATCAGAATAAATGAGGCGATTTGAGCCTTTATATTTGGTCACCTCACTCGATCACTCACTATCTCTCTCTCCCTCGTTTAACTTGTGTTTACTCTCCAAAAGCTATTTTCTTTTCATGCCATGGCTATAATTTCATCATTCGTACAACTAACGCAATATATCTCACTGTTAAGATCATATATAAAATCACAATTACAGACCGATTCACCAACAAATTTTTTTACTCTTTTAGACGGATTTTTAGGTTATCGGTGGATTTTAGGTCATTATTGACAGAAAACTATATATATAGGTTTTGTATTCTAAAAATACATGTTAAAGTTATAAATTGAAAATTTTTTTATTAAAATAATTTTATTACATATTTAAATTTTTTTGGCAACTAAATTCAACTAAGTTGGCTCAAATCCAATAAAATTCACTCACAAATGTGTTTGTAAAATCACACACTTCTTCTTCGTGTTTTTTCTTTTTTTCGTACGTTGTTTTCTCCTTTTTTTTCTTCTTCTATTAGTGTGGTTATTGCTGCATTTTATTTTTATTTTTTTTCTTCTTTCTCACGTATTATTCACTTATTTCTTTTTATTTGTTTGAATTTTTTTCCCTTTTTCTTGGTTTTATATATTCCTCTTAATAGAGTGAAACAAGAATTATGAGAAAATGAAATAAGAACAAGAAGATCGATGAACAAAAAAAGATGAAAAAAAGCAGAAAATAAAAAGGAGGAGGAGGAAACATTTTGAATTGTACAGAATTTATTAGAAAAATAGCACAGAATTTCTTAACAATAACACAAAAATATTTTAATTTTGTGTTCCCACGATAAAGTAGAATTACGAATCGTAGTTCTCTTTATAGTGTTGATTTTATGATAACTGTGTTAGTTTAGTGTTATCTAACTCATATTGATGACTTTTTTGGATTTAAAATTTATATGCATGTGTTATTGTGGTTGATTGAGTTTTGTTTGTGTGCTTATTCTGAATTGAGTTCATGTCATCATCACTAATTACTTTTGGTATCATACTGAGTTAAATATGTTGTACTTGTTGTCATTAACTTGGATTTGTTATAATTAGGTTATATAAGTTGTAATGATTCTGATGTCATTTAAGCTGTATTCATGATTTTTTCTTATTTAAAATTGATTTGGATGTGTTTTGTGGTTGATTGAGTCTTATTTATGTGCTTGTTCTGAATCGAGTTTGTGTATCGTCATCATTAAGTAATTTCGATATCATTTTAAGTTAAATGATGTGCACTTGATTTCATTAACTTGGATTTGAAGTAATTAGACCATACAAGAGAGTTGTAGTAGTTCTGGTACTATTTTAGTCGTATTGATGACTTTTTCTTATCCAAAATTAATTTGGATATGTTTTGTATTTGATTAGAGGTTTTGTTTATGTGTTTGTTCTGAACTGAGTTTGTATGTCATCATCATTAAATAATTTTAATGTCATTCTGATTTAAATGAGGTGTACTTGGTCTCGTTCATTTGGATTTGATGTAATAAGTTATACAAAAGAATTGTAATAGTTTTGGTGTCATTTAAGTCATATTCATGACTTTTTTTTAAAATTTGATTTTCTTATCTATTTGTGTTTCTTATTTTAGTAGAAAACCTACAAGTTTAGAATATTTTTCGTAGAATTTTTTAACTTCTTTAAGTGTGTTAAAAATTATCTCATCTTTTGGCATAAACTACTCATTAACATCACATAAAAACTACAAAACACAAAAAAATTATAAGCATGACACCATTGTAAACTAACAACAATACTAAAATTTTTCATATTTTTCGTAATAAACAATTTAATCCGCTCATTGTTAAATGAAACTCATATAAAAGTAGAAAACACAATAACTAATTCTATTTAACACGAAATATATAGCATAAGAACCAATAACATCAACCATAAAATTATAAATTAAAGTAACCACAACAAAATACACATCACCGAAATTAATTTTACCAAGCGCCAAATTATGTTTTAAACAACATTGAAACTATCATTAAATATAATATACGGTAAAGTACTAAGTTGGTTTCTTAAGTTTGGGCATAATCCTATTTTGGTCTTTAAGGTTTAAAGTGTCTTATTGGAATCCAAAAAAGTTTCATTTATCTTCAATGTAGTTCCTCTGTGAAGTCAAAGTTAAATAATTAATGGAATGTCCTACATGATAGCAGTACAAGAACAAGGTCGATAATCTGGAGAACAACTACAAGCTCCAGAGACACAAAATCAACCGTAGATGTATCAATATATTTGTTTATCATTTTTTTATAATTTAAATAAAATATTTTCTATAGAACTAAGGAGAATGATAAATAAATGTATTGATGCATCCATGGTTGATTTTGTGCCTCTGGAGCTTGTACCTGTTCTCTAGATTATCGACCTTATTTTTGTACTGCTGTCATGTAAGACATTCCGCTAATTAATTATTTAACTTTAACCTCATAGTGGGACTACATTGAAGTTAAATGAAACATTTTTGGATTCAAATAGAACACTTTAAACCTTAAGGACCAAAATAAGATTACGCCTAAACGTAGGGGACTAATTTAGTACTTTATCCTATAATATAAATAGATTGATAAAAAAAATTCAGAATTCTTAGATTTCATTCAAATTCAAATTCTTAATCATGAATACTGATTTTCACAAAGAAAACGAAATTATTCAACTTGTATACAAAACAACTACAGGAGCATCAACTACTCACGAGCTAGATTAATTCACTACAAAAAAGGCCTATGGTCACGGTAAAAAACCGTGATCATAGCTAGTAAAAAGGGTGATAATAGATCTATGGTCACGATTTTAGACCTATGGTCACGATTTTTTACCGTGGCCTATTCTCTCGTGGCAATAGGTCTATGGTCACGGTTTCAATTTTCAAATTCTGACACTTTAAGCCACATTTTTCACCGTGACCATAGCCTCTATGGTCACCCTTCCTTAAAACCGTGACCATAGACTCTATGGTCATTCCTCCTTAAAACTGTGACCATAACTCTAGGGTCACCCCACATTAAAACCGTGATCATAGCCTTATCTCACTGTGACCATAGCCTCTATGGTCACTCTCCTTAAAACCGTGACCATAGCCTTATCTATAGTCACGGTTTTTCACCGTGACCATAGTTTATCTTGGTCACCCCACCTTAAAACTGTGACCATAGCCTATTTTATTTTTTGAGATTTAATTTTATTTTTTAAAACATAATCACATCCCAAAATAATGATAATCAAAAAATAAATCTAAAAATAAAAAATGATAATCAACAATTAAGATAAGTTGTGATTAAAGAAACCAACTAACATATCAATAAAATCAATAAAATTATACATAAATTAAGTTATAAGTAATAACATTTTTAGATCTATACTACTATATAGTATAAGTAATTCAACTCCATGTGCATTGGGCTGGTCTTAGTCTAATATTATACAATGGGTGTGTGAGAGTGTTGATTGATGGTGTTAAGATTGTCTACACATGCACTCGAGAGACCTTGGCTGTCTGTAAATGCTTTTACCAAACTTTCTCATTGTAACTTTCTGACTTTCCTGGATCATCTTCTTTACTCTTTCTTCAAAACTGTTCCATCCTATGGTACCATTCTGCCACAAGATTGCTGCCAGCCTCTTCTTGTTAGGCCTCAAAGTGGGAGCATGATCGCTGACGTTAGGATTTTTGCTAGTAAAGAATTTTGTAAAAATATAGTCGCGTTGTGAGTATAGATTCTAAACCAACAGAAAATCCCTTCGTACAAACATTTTGGTTGTCACAAGTAACAAACCCCTTTAAAATTGATAACCGAGTATTTAAACCTCGATTCGTCTTCTCAAGGAATTGCAGGGAGGTATGCTCTTATTATTGGTTATGAGTCTTGTAAATTGAGGGTTTTGAAAGTGAGGAAGGAGTATGTTGAATGACAAGTAAAATAAATAAATAACTGTAAAATAAACTCTTGGCAAGATATGAGAAATTGGAAGTCCTATCCTAGTTATCCTTATCAGGTGTGATGAGAATTAGATTTTAATCCCACTTAGTTATCCTTTACTAAAGCAAAAGAAAGTCAAGTGGACTAATTAGTTTGATCCTCAAGTCATAGTCAATCCCTGTGGGAAGACTAGTTTTAGAGCGATCTAGATCAATTAAAATCTGTCAATTTCAACCACTGCTGAGTTTGACAACTCAAGAGTTACCAATTAATCAACCAAAACCAAAAGGGAATAAAATCTACTTGAATGAAAATAATTTGGATAGAGCCCAAGCATCAATAACATATAAGTCTGAAATACCTCAATTTATATTAAATAAAGATGTCAATTCCAACATGGACAATATTCATAAGTCAATTGGGCAACATAAATCAAGCACAAATAAAAGTATCAGAGTAAATAAAAGTAGAAGAGAAACATAAATTATTGAATCTGATACGATGAAGTAATCCTAATGACTAAAGAAATCCTAATCCTAAAACCTAAGAGAGAGGAGAGAACCTCTCTCACTAAAAACTACATCTAAAACCTAAAATTGTGAGTTATGAATGAATTATTATGAATGGATGCATTTCCCCACTTTATAGCCTCTAATCTGCGTTCTCTGGGCCGAAAACTGGGTCAAAAACAGCCCAGAAATTGCTGATTATGAAATCTGGTCCGTACAGGTCGCGGCAAAGTGACGCGGAGGCGTCATCCACGCGTTTGCGTGGAATGAGATTCGCAGACGCGATACGACCGCGTGGAGCGCGCGTTCGCGTCACCTATCTGTACGGCCACTATGGTGAATTATATATCAAATCGAAGCCCCAGACGTTAGCTTTCCAACGCAAGTAAAACCGCATCATTTGGATCTCTGTAGCTCAAGTTATGATCGTTTTAGTGCAAGAGGGTCATGCTGACAGCTTTGTAGTTCCTTCAACTTCTTGTATTCCTTCCACTTTTGCATACTTCCTTTCCATCCTCTGAGCCGCTCCTGCCCTGTAATCTCTGAAATCACTTAACACACATATCAAGGTATCTAATGGTAATAAGAGAGGATTAATATTAGCAAATATAAGGCCAAAGAAGCATGTTTTCAATCATAGCACGAAATCAGGAAGGAGAATGTAAACTCATGCAATTAGTATGAATAAGTGTACGAAAGATTGATAAAATCTACTCAATTTAGCACAATATAAACCATAAAATAGTGGTTTATCAACCTCCCCACACTTAAAGATTAGCATGTCCTCATGCTAAGCTCAAGAGAACTAAAAGAGTGAAGAGGAATGATAGAATGTATGAAATGCAACCTATCTATATGAATACAACTACATGCAAAGATGTTTCTACCTACTTGGTTAAAAGTAAATAAATCTTTCAAGAACAAATATGAACTGGATTTCACTAATTCAAATCACAAAATACAATACAAATAACTTGCAAGAAGAAGATAGCTCATGAAAGTAGGGAACATAGAATCAAGCACTGAACCCTCACTGGTAGTGTATATCACTCTA
>NC_029777.3:19476434-19484659 GCF_000817695.3 Arachis duranensis
TAAGTGAGCTATAAATTGAATCTTTGAGTAACCTGAGCTATCACCTAACATACATACATTCTATATAATTTCTAAAATCATACCTAGCTACCCATAATTCCCATTTTTATATCACATACTCATGTGTCAACTTTTCTTTTGATTTGTGTCACATATGCATTGATCTTTTATTAACTTAACATTGGGGTAATTTTGTCCCCTTATTTATTTATTTATATTATATATTTTTTTCTTTTTTTCTTTTCTTTTTTTTTTCTTTTTTTTTATAGAGACATAAAAACTAAAATAACATATCAATGCATATGGAATTTTTTTATTTTTTGTTTTACATGAGTAGGTACCCAAATTCCCATTATTTTATCATGACATATTTCCTTATTAACCCTTGTTCCCACAGTTAAGGGTAGGCTTATTTGGGATAAGTGAGCAAAAATAAGTAATGGCCTCAATCATATGCAAGTATGTAAATACACTAAATATTGGACATATAGATTGGAACAAAATAAAGATTACAATCATAGAGAAGAAAACACACAAGAATAAAAATTTATGGTTAAATAATGTAACTATGTAAATAAGCTCAAGTCTCATAGGTTGTGTGTTCTTTGGCTCAAAAACCATGTTCCAAATACAACTTCAAACAAATTTAACACATAGAAAATTTTAAATTTTTTTTAATTTAAATTAGTGAAAATTTTCAAAAATAGGGTCTTTAAAAGAAACTTAAACAAAGAAATAGAATATTGGTGTTGAGAAGAGAATAACTAACCCATGGAGATCGGTATCGACCTCCCCACACTTAAAGATTGCACCGTCCTCGGTGCATGTTAAGATGTGCAGGTGGACGGGCTGTTCCAACTGGCACTTTTCTCCAAGGTTTGTGCAGATGGACTTGTTTGTCGCCCCATATAGAAGTTCTTTTCCTTTCCTTATTCGGTGGCCATCTTGAAAGAAGAGAAAAAAGAAGAAAAAGTAACCCAGAAATAAAAATAAGAAAATAAAAAAAGTCTGGGTAGGTTAATGCCAAATAATGAGGGTCCCAATTACATGGTAGCTACAACATGCAAATGAGAAAATAATAGAAGCACATGACATACCAGTGGTGCAAAAGTTGCAACAAAGGGGAAGAGAGTGCAAGACAATATAATTTCATGTCAATGCAAAATTAATACAAATATCATAAAGGATTAGCATTGACTTAAAAAAATATTACCCAACAGCATAAAACAAGTCACTGAGCACCAAAATAATACCAGAAAAGATACAACAGTTGAATAAGACCATTTAACACTAATGGAAATAAGGAAAATAGAATGAGAGTGAAGAAGGATGAGAAGTTAAAGGGATGAAGAAAGAGAAAGGAAGAAGGGAGGAAGAAAGAAATAAGAAGGGAAAGAAAAGATTTAGATATGGGGAAGAAAGGATAAGATAATTAGCTGCTCTAGATAAGCTATGCGTCGCTTGTGAGGCGGACGCGTGAGCGACGCGTTCGCGCGGATAGCGCTTCTATGAAATGATGCAGACGCGTCATCCACGCGGTCGCGTGGATTGATTTGTGCCATTAGCGCGAGGGCAGCCTCGCGGTTGCGCAACTCTCTGTTTGAAATTCATATTGCCAAATCTTTGGGGTGACGCGATCGCGTGGTTGACGCGATCGCGTGGTTGACGCGATCGCGTGGATGGCCTAAATTTGAAAACGGCGCGGACGCGTGGTGCACGCGTACGAGTGGCAGGGCTTGTGCTTTTAGCACGAGTCCAGCCCAATTCTAGCTCAACTTTCGGCCATACACCATTTTTACGTCGATTTTGAGGCACGCGTTCGCGTGGGTGACGCGGACACGTGGGAGGCATTTTTCCCACATGACGCAAACGCGTCATCGACGCGGTTGCGTGGACCAATTTGTGCCAAAGGCACGCCTCCAGCCGCGCTTTCGCGTGACTCTCTGTTCATATTATTTTCTTCCCAGCGCACATATGACGCGGACGCGTCATCAACGTGGTCGTGTCACATGCAATTTTTTTTATATAAGAAATTTTATTCTTTTTAACTTTCTACCTTTTTGTTTCTATCATCCATGTTCCCAAAAGGTTCCCACACTTACACAATACACAAAACAAAATTTTATGCAATGGCAACGGTGCCTTTTTTTATGCAGTATGTAGAATGCAAAATGCAGTGAATGTCATGCAAAAACTTCAGGTTCAAACAAAATTCAAAAACAGAGCAAAATAGAGGGGGAATGATCATACCATGGTGGGTTGTCTCACACCTAGCACTTTTAGTTAAAGTTCTTAAGTTGGACATTTGATGAGCTTCCTGCTATGGTGGCTTGTGCTTGAATTCATCCAGAAATCTCCACCAGTGTTTGGAATGCTAGCATCCTCCGGGGTCTTAAACAAAGTACGTAAAGCCCTTGTGTGAGTTCAAACAGGCTTGCAGGTTCCCGGAGTGTTGAATGGTAGAATAGATTCCAAGATCCCAAATTCTACTTTTACACCCGTCTTTGTCTTGGTCTGCATTTTTCCAGTCGGGTGATGAGTAATCCGAATTCTCACTGCAGTGACCAAACAGCGTCCGAGATCCTTCCAATTGAGCTTGACACCAATTCTTGCACATCAAATTGAAGTGTGAAACCTCAGTGAATCTTGCATACCAGCTCTGAGTGCGAGTCATTTTCCGTTTGCTTTTAAAGCCGCAAAGAGCTCTAAGCTGGCCATCTGTCTCAAGTAAACCATATTCAAGTGGAAAAGTAAAGATGAAAGTTAAGGATTTTACCCACTTGAAGTTCGTATTGGGTGGTAATGGCCGTGGGATAGGTGTTTCCGGTGGTTCTGCAAGACTTACTCCCTTGTGATCTTCAGTGAATTCCTCTACTTCTTGGCAATTTTCTTCCAATTCAACCATGTCTTTATCAAGGTCACCGATATCTTCTTCATCATTCGAGTCATAATTGGGAGGTTGAGAAAATTCGACCTCTGCATCATCTTCGTATTCACTTGGGGAAGATTCTTCTGTCTCAAAGAATTCACTTGCGGATGCAAGAGCATTACTAGGAGAACTTGAGTGGTGACTATCATCATCAAGAAAACTTGAGTCTTGGGTCATTCCGTCCAGTTCCTCATAAGATACCTGCCTTGGGGGTTGTGCACTATCCTCCTTAACATTAATTGTAACGTTCTCGACGAAATTCTCCACAACTCTGGATTCCTGCAGAGGTTCAGCATTTCCTAAATCTTCAACCAACTCTTCTTCTTCTACAATGACAGCGTCCTCTACTTTTTCCAGTATGAAGTTATGCTCTATGCTGTCCATTGGAGCTTCTCGTGTCTTCTTCACAATACATTCTTCATTAGATTCTCCACATAAAGCCATGGGAGTCTGTTGGGTGTCTAAACGTCTGGAAGATAATTGATTTATTGCTTGCTCCAGTTGATGAAGGGTTGCATTGAATTGGTTTACTGATTCTTCGAAGCAAACCTGTGATTCTTGGCTTGATGGATATGGACATGGTGTGTAGGAGAGTGGTGGTTCTTGGGAGTAATTGGATTGGCGTTGGGGCGGATAAGGATCATATGGTGGGGAATGGTGAAAAGAAGCTTGTGAGTATGGTGGGTTAAGGTTATGTTGAAAGGGTGGTCTCTGAGCATAGGGTGGGGCTTGTTGGTAGCTAGAAGGGGTCCACCAAATCTATCAGTTGGGTATGCATTGTAGAATGGTCTCTGTCCATGATATCTAAGAGGGTGTTGTTGCCTAAAGGGGTGATCAGATCCTCTTGGCTCCATCCATCTTTGATTGATTAGACCTTGATGCATAGTCCTGTTATAGCTTCCATTCCTTGCAATAAAATTAGAACTAAACTCAAAGCGAGAGGGGTGAGAATTCATAGTAGTTATCAGAAATGAGGAGGGAAGAGAAGAAACAAATAAACAAGTAAAAGAAAAATATTTACAATAACCAATAATAAGGCACACGTTTGTAATTCCCCGGCAACGGCGCCATTTTGACGTTAGGATTTTTGCTAGTAAAGAATTTTGTAAAAATATAGTCGCGTTGTGAGTATAGATTCTAAACCAACAGAAAATCCCTTCGTACAAACATTTTGGTTGTCACAAGTAACAAACCCCTTTAAAATTGATAACCGAGTATTTAAACCTCGGGTCGTCTTCTCAAGGAATTGCAGGGAGGTATGCTCTTATTATTGGTTATGAGTCTTGTAAATTGGGGGTTTTGAAAGTGAGAAAGGAGTATGTTGAATGACAAGTAAAATAAATAAATAACTGTAAAATAAACTCTTGGCAAGATATGAGAAATTGGAAGTCTTATCCTAGTTATCCTTATCAGGTGTGATGAGAATTGGGTTTTAATCCAACTTAGTTATCCTTTACTAAAGCAAAGAAAAGTCAAGTGGACTAATTAGTTTGATCCTCAAGTCATAGTCAATCCCTGTGGAAAGACTAGTTTTAGAGCGATCTAGATCAATTAGAATCTGCGAATTTCAACCACTGCTGAGTTTGACAACTCAAGAGTTACCAATTAATCAACCAAAGCCAAAAGGGAATAAAATCTACTTGAATGAAAATAATTTGGATAGAGCCCAAGCATCAATAACATATAAGTCTGAAATACCTCAATTTAATAAAGATGTCAATTCCAACATGGACAATATTCATAAGCCAATTGGGCAACATAAATCAAACACAAATAAAAGTGTCGGAGTAAATAAAAGTAGAAGAGAAACATAAATTATTAAATCTGATACGATGAAGTAATCCTAATGACTAAAGAAATCCTAATCCTAAAACCTAAGAGAGAAGAGAGAATCTCTCTCACTAAAAACTACATCTAAAACCTAAAATTGTGAGTTATGAATGAATTATTATGAATGGATGCATTCCCCCACTTTATAGCCTCTAATCTGCGTTCTCTAGGCCGAAAACTGGGTCAAAAACAGCCCAGAAATCGCTGATTGTGAAATCTGGTCCGTACAGGTCGCGGCAAAGTGACGGGAGGCGTCATCCACGCGTTTGCGTAGAATGAGATTCGCAAACGCAACGCGTCTGCGTGGAGCACGCATTCGCGTCACCTATCTGTACAGCCACTATGACAAATTATATATCAAATCAAAGCCCCAGACGTTAGCTTTCCAACACAAGTAGAACCGCATCATTTGGCCTCTGTAGCTCAAGTTATGATCGTTTTAGTGCAAGAGAGTCATGTTGATAGCTTTGCAGTTCCTTCAACTTCTTGTATTCCTTCCACTTTTGCATGCTTCCTTTCCATCCTCTGAGCCATTGTAATCTTTGAAATCACTTAACACACATATCAAGGCATCTAATAGTAATAAGAGATGATTAATATTAGCAAATATAAGGCCAAAGAAGCATGTTTTCAATCATAGCACGAAATCAGGAAGGAGAATGTAAACTCATGCAATTAGTATGAATAAGTGTATGAAAGATTGATAAAATCCACTTAATTTAGCACAATATAAATCATAAAATAGTGGTTTATCAATCGCCACCATAATAGCTTCTGAATCTAGACACCATTGCTGAGAGTTGGCTACCAGAGTCTGTTATGGAAAATACATCAGCAGTTGCACATGAAATAAAGTCCAAAGCAGCAAGCTGCATTAACATCAAACCTTCATTGTTAAGTATTAGTAATCATGCTTCAACTGAATTTGAAAATTATTAACATGAATATTTATTACCTGAGAATAAAAATTCTTAAAAGATTCAAGTTCATTGGGAGCAATCGAGCAAGGAAATCTTCCTTTGTAATAACATTGGGATAGAGCTTGGTGAAGGGATTCATTCTTGAATCTGCTCCAAAAATACCAGAACCAGCCAAGTAAACATAGGTTCCGTGCTTGAAACCAAGGCCTACTAGCACAAGTGCTGCTTCTTCTGGTGTCAATGGACATCTTCCCATTTTCCTCAAAACCATTGGAGATATAGGGCTACAACATCAATCAGTAGTATATATATATATATATATATATATATGTCACAATACAAGGGTATGTATCAAAACAATTTTTTGAAAAGCATATTGCAGAAATAATCATACCTTGTAGAATTCTTCAAGCGCTCAACAAGAAGAGAAAAATGGCTTTCTCTATAGGCTTGAAGTTCCCTTCTCTCACTCTCACCACCTCCAAACTCACAAAGGGAATATGCAACCATATCAACTTCAAATCTTAAGTGCAGTGTAAGATACTTGATTGACCTTTTGGCAGAATCATGATCTTTCTTCTTGTCAACGAACTTCCCTAGCAACTGAGTGTCTAATTCAACATACGACAACAAATTCATCTCAAATCATAATTTACAACAACAAATTCAACTATGATAGTTTTCAAATTCAACTATGATAGCAATTTTGAAGCAAAGTAGTAGAACAAAAATAAGAATATGTGACTAGGATTAGAATAAGAACATGGAAAAGGAACAAGTTTAAAGCAGAATAAGAATGAGTGTTACAATTTTAGAAATGGAGGAATCGAAACCAGAACAAGAAGGCTGATGCTGTCTTTGACTCTGATGGCGGTGCACGACTCACCAGCGACCGTGGCAGCAACAGCGAGAACAGTGCCTCCTCTGGCTCGCACGGCTCTGTCTCCCTCTCTCCCTCTTGTCGTTCTCCTCTCCATGGTGGAATCCAACAGGGACGACGGTGACACCAATTGCGATGGGTTAGCTGCGATGGAACCCTTGGCGGCAAGACGCGACGGCTTTCAACGCACGACTCCTCTCTTCTCGGACACATCACAGCGGCGACAACTCATCGGCGGCAGTGGCTTCCTCTGATGATCACAAATCGACGATGATAGCGGCTCCTCTCCCTCTCGGCGCTGCTCTGTCTCAACGTCTCTCTCTCTCCTCTTTCCGAACAGTGGCGCAACGACATGGAGGATATCGGCGAGCTGGGAGAAACGATGGCGCGGTGGCGGCGCGACGGTGGTGGCGAGGTGGCTAGACAGCGGCGGCAGCGTGGCTCTTCCTCTCTTTTGATCATAGCTCTCCTTCTTTGCTGCTGTGTTACGTTTGAAAGTAGGGAGCGACAATGGCACAGTGGTGGCGAGGTAGCTGGACAGCGGCGGCAGCGTGGCTCTTCCTCTCTTTTGATCATAGCTCTCCTTCTTTGCTGCTGTGTTACGTTTGAAAGGGATTAAAGGGAAAGGGGATGCAGCTGAGTATGGTGAGGAGGGATTAGAGTTAGGGTTCTTCAATTTGAAAATTAGGGTTTCTGATTCAATTTGGGAATTAAGGTTAAAAATTAGAGATTTTATAAAGGAATAAAAATAGATATGAATAGATATTTTGATAAAATTGGAGGGTGGAGTGATTTTAAAATCAAATATATTTTATCAAAAATATTTAAGAACATTATTTATCAACATATTGCTAAGTTCAATTAATTATTTTTAATTTAAATTATAAAATGAACATATTAATCACATTTTATAAAATATAGTTTATTCTCAAAATATTAATTATTCAAATAAAATGATATAGTTTTTCTTTATTTTTCTATCACCAGAACTTTAACTTCAACAAATATAATAAATTTAATTATCCAAAAACTTGGGATGTTACACAAACTCATAACAAAGGAGGCGTTGATGGCCGAAGCAGGAAGATGAGCTTGCGACGGTGACAGAGCGCGACAAAGGACCACGAGCTTCGACGGCGACGAGCTTGCGACAACGACGAGCTTGAGGCGGCGACGACAAAGGGCGACAATGGCGAGGCGGGATGGATGGCGGCAGCAGCGCGGCTCTTCCCTCTTTCACGCGCGTCTTTCACCCTTGAGCTCGACAACTCTCTCGCGTGCAACATGGATGGCAGCGGCAACAGGACGGCGGCGGCGAAGCAGCAGGACGCGGTGCGGTCTCCTCTTCTTCATTCCCGAGCTATCTCCCTTCTCCTTTTGCTTTCTGCTATCTGTTGCTGTTGGTTGTATTTGGTGAGGGGGGGCTAGATTTAGGTGGGGGTTTTAATTTGAGAATTTTTAGGTTAATTAAGGTAGTGTAATTTAAATAAAATTAGGGTTAGGGTTTAAAAATTACAATGAGAGTTTGGATTAGAATAGTATAAGAATTTAAATAAAATTAAAAAGTAGAATAGTAATTAAAAATCAATCATAATTTATTTAAATTATTTTAAAAATATAATATTTATTTATCAATTTATTAATTAGTTTAAGTTTTAAATAATGT
>NC_029777.3:19485063-19489514 GCF_000817695.3 Arachis duranensis
AATTATTAAAATTTTTAAATTTTAATTAATTTAAATTTAAATTATTAAAACTTAATTTAGTTAGAAAAATATTCTTGAATAGTAATTAGGCTTAGGGTTATAGTTAGAACTAAGGTCACCCTTTTAGATCTTTTTAGATCACCTTTTCGTAAAACCGTGACTATAGATTCTTTTAGGTTATCCTTCAAAACCGTGATCATAGACCCCTTTAGGTCACCCTCAAAACCGTGATTATAGACCCTTTTAAGTCACTCTTTCGAAAAACCATGACCATAGACCCTTTTAGATCATCCTCCAAAACCGTGACCATAGACCCTTTTAGACCACCTGTAAAACCCGGTTAATTAGTGACTAATTAACCCATAAATTAAAATTTATTCTAGAAATAAAAAATGTGATTTTTATGGCTTAATATGATAGAGGAGATTGAAACGAGAATTTCGATACCAATTTTATAGAAATCGGTCCAAGATTGGACCGAACGAACCAAACCAGGCCAATTGGACCCATATTGGGCCCTTGGCCCAACCAAACTAAACCTAAAACCCTAAAAACAGCACTCTCTCTCCTCTCTACACACTCACTCACGCTGAAAATGAAAGCAAAAGGGGGAAGAACACTCTTCCAAAGTTCTACCATTGTTTGATCTTCAAACCACCATAATTTTTGATCTGGAGCTCCGATTGCCGCACCCTTTGCGGCCACACGCTCACCGCAAAGAGCTCTACAAAACCTACTATTTTATTCTTGAGGTAAGCCATGGTTTTATCTCAATTCTTCATCCTTTAATTTTGAATTTTTTGGTGAAAAGTGTTGAGATTTTGGGCTCTTGATATTATAGGGTCCAACTAGAGAAGATTAATCTTGTCTCTTTGATCCTTAGGTGTGGTAAGATTCTCAACTCTAGTAGCATTTGTTGGTTTAAGATGTTTGGTATTGAGTTATTGTGTTTGGATGTGATAATTGTGGCTTAGGTATAGTGGATGTGAATATTGAAGCTTGATTGAGATTTTAAAAAGTTTGGAAAAGGGCTTTGGTGTGTTAAAAAACTGTTCTTGGAGGTGTTGAAGACTTGAAAGCTTGTGGAAAAGTAATTTGGAAGTGCTCCGGTTGAGCGGGAAAATTGGCTAAGGTATGGTATCGGTTTCCTGTATCTAAAATATAATGTGATGTGAAAACTTAGGCTAGAGGCCCTAAGATAGGATTTGAATTGTTAATGTGGTTGAATGGTTGCGATAAATTGGGTGGTCATATATGTGATTGCGAATATTGATGTTTTGATGGTATGATGCATGAGGGATATGTATGTTTTGATATATGCTTAGTGATTGGTTGAGATTGAATTATGGGTGAAACCATATTGATGGTGAGGATTATATTGATTGTATGAATTGGTGGTTGATGGGGTTCGTTTGTTGGAAATTGAGATGAGGATGTATATATATGACATGATATTGTGTTTAAAATTGAGTTATTTGGTTGAGATTGGTTAAATTGGTGAATGGTGGTTTGTGAAAGTGATGAAAATTGTTAATGTATGAGTTGAGAAGGCTTGAGGTTGATTTTTGGTATGTTTTGGTTGGTTTTAAAAAGGGTTGAAATTGGTTTGTTTTGAAAATAGCAATTTGGGGTTTTGTATGAAAATGTGGTTTTTGGGCATAATTTGACGGAGCATAAATTGGACTCCGGATCCCCGATTTGTGCCAAACTTGTTTAGAAATGAAATTGGATCTGGAATGTTTATGCCATTCGAAGAATGGGTGAAAAATGATTTGAAACGGAGAAGTTATGCCCGTAAAAAAATTGGGGTTTGAAGCTATGAATTATGCAGCTTTTAACTTAGAAAAATTTTTGGCGGAACGCACACCCACGCGTAAGCGTGGCCAACGCGCACGCGCCGTTTTCACTACCCACATGTGCGTATGGCCGCCACGTATGCGTTGATGGGCTGAATCAATTGCCCAGTCAAATTCCTGAGAGTTGTGCGAGAATTGTGCTGGCTTTGTGCGTGGGGCACAAAATGCACCCACGCACATGCGTTGTTTGGCTTTTCTCCCATCCGCACGTGCGCGTGGGCGACGCATACGCGTCGATGTATTTTTGGCTTTCCACACGGGCGTGTGGGGAACACGCACGCGTGACCCGGTTTTCACCCCAATATTGATTTTTGAGTTTTCAAAGCCAAATTTCATAGTTCTAAACCTCTGATCTCACCCCTTATGTCATAAATCCTTATGAGGTGCCTACCAATGGGAATAAAGTTAGGGAATGTGATCACTTGTGAATGAAGAAATGAGAGAATTAATGATCAATGATGATAAAAAATGATTGTATGAGATATGGAGGATGGCGGTGGAAGTGCTTTATGTGCCATGAGTCGAAGGGCTGTAATTGTTAATAAGTTGGCTGGTTATGGATTGAATTATTTTTTAGTTATTGCCGAATTACGGCGGAGCCATTAATGAATTATGGCTAAATATGATTGCATATATGCTTATTGAATGAATGTGAATGTTGCACTTCCACTATCTGAGATACGAGTTTCCCTAGATGAAAGCACTGGCTAGCCACCACGTGCTCCAGGTAGAGACTCGATACTCTGCTGACCCTATGTCGTAAGTGTGGTCGGACACTGTGAAAGTTTCGGGTGAGCTCGCCCCCGTAAATATACACCAGTAAGGGTGTTGGATATGAATTATGAAATACAGTAAACAAAAATGATTTACTTGTAATGAATAACACTCAGAAATTTGCCACGATTTATGTGAAAAATCAAAGACACAATACATTCTCAAGACTTACTTCGTAGAGAACACCATTATAATAATGGCGACGAAGTTTTTTGAGACAAGAAAAATTAGGAAAGAAGACTGAGGAAGAAGAATCAGGAGGTCTATATATTTTTTAATTATTTTTATTTATACATATTTTTTATAAAATTTTTTGTTATTTTGTTATTTGATTTTGTATAATTTTCATTGTATGTCCTTAAATTAGTATGTACTTTGCATATTGATGAGCGGATAATTTATACGCTTTTTGGCATTGTTTTTAGTATGTTTTTAGTATATTTTAGTTAGTTTTTATTATATTTTTATTAGTTTTTAGTTAAAATTCACTTTTCTGGACTTTACTATGAGTTTGTGTGTTTTTCTATGATTTCAGGTATTTTCTGGTTGAAATTGAGGGTCCTGAGCAAAAATCTGATTCAGAGGCTGAAAATAGGGGTGTCAAAAATCCCCAGCAGGCGGGGATCCCTGCGGGGACCGCCCCAAATGGGGCCCCGATGGTGGGGAATTTTCCCCGTGGGGATGGGGATGGGGAGCAAAATTTCCCCGAGACAGGCACGGGGACCCGAGCAGGGATCCCCGCCCTATCCCCGATAATTCCCCGAATTGTTAAACTTACTTAAATACTCTTACTTTATTTCTAACATAGGGGGTATTTTAGTAATTTCACCCATTAAAAAATCTTAACCCTATATTCCCTTCTCACCTTTGTTGTTGCGCCTTCTCTAACTCTTTATTCCCATCCAAACCCCAACTCTCCAGACTCCAGTCACTCACTCACTCTCCACTTTGTTCAAACTTCAAAACCCTCACAGCTAGCCACCGGCCACTCTTGCGCCGTCACCCTAGCAGCTTCATCGCGTCGTTCTCTCTCCTCAGGCACGGGGTCCTTCTCCTCTCCACTTCTGCGTCTGCGTGTTTGCTTCCATTCTCGTCACTATATGTTAACATATTTGTCTCTATTGTTTTAACAGAGAACATGGAGATGTTTGTTGGAAGTTTTATGCCGACAATGAAAGAATATTTGATGTTAAAGACTTTGTTTTATTGTTTTCTTTATAATGGAAGTTGCATTTTTAAGATTTTATTTTATGGACTATGATTTGCTATGTTGTATTTCTGGACTTATAATCTTAGATAAGATATGTTTGTGTGTTTGTAATAATATTTTTTAGTTTATTTTTTTATTTTTTTGATATTTTACTATAATTTTCATATGAATGTTAAATATAGGGAGATGGGGAATGGGGCCCCGCGGGGAACGCGGGGAATGCGAGAAACGGGGATCGGGACAATTATCCCCCTATGACGGGGAATGGGGCGGGAACGGGGATTAATTCTGGGGGCGGGGACGGGGAGTAGGGAAGCATCCCCCGCCCCCGCCCCGCCCCATTGACATCCCTAGCTGAAAAGGACTGCAGATGCTGTTGGATTCTGACCTCCCTGTACTCAAAGTGGATTTCTGGAGCTACAGAAGCCCAATTGGCGCGCTCTCAACGGCGTTAGAAAGTAGACATCCTGGTCTTTCCAGCAATGTATAATAGTCCATACTTTGCCCGAGATTTGATGGCCCAAACCGGCGTTGCAAATCAGCTTCAGAATTCCCAGCGTTTAACGCTGGAACTGGCATAAAAATTGGAGTTAAACGCCCAAACTGGCATA
>NC_029777.3:19490225-19490458 GCF_000817695.3 Arachis duranensis
CAGAAGATGGAGCATCTCCAAAACCTCAACCTGTTCCCCATTACTGCAAAACAAGTACTTATTTTATGTTCTTTTACTTTTCACAATCAACCTTGATAATTATTGATATCCTGACTAAGATTTACAAGATAACCATAATTTGCTTCAAGCCGACAATCTCCGTGGGATCGACCCTTACTCACGTAAGGTATTACTTGGACGACCCAGTGCACTTGCTGGTTAGTTGTGCGGGA